>NW_028255417.1:0-210000 GCF_964263255.1 Lissotriton vulgaris | reverse complement strand
GCGAAAACAGGTGATAAGCCACAGTAGACGCAGGTATTGAACACCTGCCTCAAGCAGGTGTAAAGACGGATGACTACCTGCAGTAGACAACGGAGCCCCGCACACAGCCACACCCAAAGAACAAACAACGCCATGGAGCTACTCATCATGCAGCTCTGAGCCGCCCCAACAGGGCCACAACACCCACCACCAGGGGACCTCCCGGACCACCACAGAGGCAGCGCAGAGTAAGACAGTGGACCTATCGAAAACGCACCACTCTCACAGACCTGAAGCCCGAGGACGTCATTGCCCACTACAGGCTCAAAAGGACAACCATTCACCGCATCATGACCCACATCGCCCACAGGCTGACGGTCCCAACACAGCGGAGAACCAACATCCTTCCGCAGACACAGCTGCTGGCTGTGCTGCACCAGCTGGCCTCTGGTACCTTCCAACCAACAACTGCCAGAGTCGGAGGAGTCTCACAGCCATCCCTATCAAAGTTCATCACACCTGTCCTGGATGCCATCCTCAGCTTCATGTCCCAGTACCTTCACTTCCCCAACACTGCGCAGGAACAGCTGGAGACAAAGCAAGGCTTCTACGCCATAGCCGGATTTCCGGCCGTGTTGGGGGCAATTAACTGCACACATTGCCCACTTGTGCCCCCTGCAGATACTGCACACCACTACTGCAACAGAAAGCACACTTAGTCCATCAATGTGCAGGCAATAGTGGACCACTGGGTACTCTTCACCAATGTGTTCGCCAACTACCCAGGCAGTGTGCATGATTCCTTCATCTTCCGACAGTCCATCATCAACCAGCGCTTCCAGGATGGCACATATGGAATGGGACTGCTCGTTGGTAAGTACCAAGTCAACACACCACACATCCCAATGCCTCCACAGCACAATGCTCAACTGTGGGGATGCACAGGTGACCAAACCACAATCAACATGTCAAACTACACAGCCACCTACCAGCCACGACCACACCACTCCATGGTCATCCTGGCCTACCCCTGCACCCAAAACTGACATTTCATGGCACCACAGCCACACAACAGTTGAAAGTGTGGAGTTGCGAAATGCAGCTATAAGACATTTGAGGCACTGCTCTGCCCACATGACTCTACCCCAGTCTCCCGCAGGTCAGCATCCCGTGGCAGTTGGCCCGTTTCGCCTGCTGTGCATCCGGGGCCACTAGCCCTGTGCCACTCGTATCATCCCCCCTTGTAGTTCTGAAATTGCATTTCTGGGTGCCTGATGACTGTTGATGTAGTTGCCAGCATCAGCTACTCCCTGCAGGCTGGCTTACACTCACCCCACACACAGCCAGCACAGGCGTCACTGGATTGGTGGACCAGCCATCACATTCGGCCGAACCAAGTATTGGCTCTTTTCTCCCTGCACTGTCACAGTTGATCAAGGATATGCACTCTGCTCTTGGATGATGACACCCCTCCAAGATCCGAACACACCCGCCCAGAGGCAGTACAATGCGCCCCACATACGCACAAGAGGCATTGTGGAATGCACATTTGGCGTGTTGAAGTCATGTTTCAGGTGCCTGGACGGCACATGTGGAAAGCTCCTGTGCAGCACGGACATCGTGTGCAAGCTGATCGTTGCATGTTGTGTGTTGCACAACATCTGCGTTCGCACCAGGACCCTATGGATCTCAGATCCAGAAGTACCAGACGATGACGGTGGTGATGGGGCAGGTGGGCCCCATCCCACCGCAGCAGCGGGAGGAATGGCCCGTTGGAATGCCATCATTGACACTTACTTCTCATGAGCATGTCACAATGTGGCTGTCCATGGCAATCAAGTGACAGTAGTAAATGCCCATATGCACTGCAGGTGTGAATAAAACATATTTGCAGGTTTCAGCTTGCACTTGTACATTTTAGTGTAACTTTTCCCTGCGATTTCAGATGTGATTTGCCAGGTCATGCACATTTACAGAATCAGTTGTGTCTTGTGTTTAAATGTGGTGGGTTTGCTGTTTGTACCGGAATGTTGTCAATGTCGAGGTGCACTCCTGCCTGTGTGTGTATGCTGCACAGTTGGTGTGTCGCTCGGTGGCTCTGATTTGTCTGCCACTGCTCTCTTTCATGCGGTGTGCCTGTCGGTTCTGTTCTTCCATGGTGCTAGGTAGTTTTGGTGTACATGTAGTCCTCTGCAGTTGGCTAGGGTGCATCCGTGATACTCCGGTGTTGCTGGATTTTGTTCTGTGACTTTTTCAGTATGCTGTTCTTGGGCTTATTCCCGCATTGTGCGTGTGTATTGCTGCCCTCGCGCTGGTTGTCACTGTTTTCTTATCACGCTTTTGCCCATCGCAGGTTTTTTCGCATTGGAGTTTGTGTTTTTATCTCCGTCGAGGTGGTTGAGTTGCGGGCATTGGCCGTAGTGTCGGCAGAATATCGCATGCTACCGCCGTGTTGTGAATTACACGTTGTCACAGAGTTGTTTTCCCGGGATGAGCTGCGATGTTGAAAGTTGCGTTACGCTACTCTTGCAGTAGTTATCACACGTTCTTGTGAATATACCCCTAAATGTATTGTGAAATTAAAAGCCTTGAATTTCGAACCCAGTTGTTTTCTTTTGAGTGGGATTGTCAAAGCTGCTCCATGTTCTGTTTGTCAGTTTGCTTTACATTTTAGATAGGAACTTAAACCGAAGTGACAATGTTATCTTACCATGGCACCATACTCTAACACGGGACCTGTTCCGAGCAATGTCAGACATGCACCAAAGGCAATTATGGTGCAAAAAGAACAGAAGAAAAAAACTCTTCATATACTATGTAACATGCCTGGGTTTGCACACAGTACAAATTGGTCATTTCCATCTCCTGGCAGACACAACAGTCCTTAATTAATAATTGATATACAGGAGTCGATTTCTGCAACCTGTGGTAGGGTTCCAGCATTCAGTGCCTCCAAGGGGCTTGTGAGATGGAACTAGAATAAGATTGGGACCAAAAGTAAGCCAGGGCACCTAAATAAAAAGTGTCTCACATTATTGGATTGCAACCTCTTGCAAACCCCTGCTTGGTTCGTAATACTGTCTTATCTGTGATGAAATATGTGGTAAATGAAAAGTTTTCTTTCCAGTATATATAGCAGTAGCACAAACCACACACATGTGTACCCCCACACAATAACAATATAATGGGGGTATTACTACATCACAATGCCATCTATATTGGTTTAACATCCTGGTGGTAAGCCCATCACTGGTTCAAGATTTTGTGGTATTTATGCAGAGAGCCCCTAGAGGTATACACGTTCCTCTGCTATGGTACCGTAGTCCATGCTTCGTGTCCACTCTTCCATGGAGGTTGTCCAGTGGGGGGCAGTATCTTGTTTGGCTACCAGAAAACCCACAGCCATAAAAAGCCTTGTACACCTCCATCCCCCTCACTCATCCATCAGTCCGAGTAGGGCCATTTTGGGGGCGGTAGTTTAACGCCAGCCAGTTACCTATGATAATACAGTTTGCACTTATTGCCAGTAAGGGTGTATCACAGGGCAGGACAGAACGGCGTGATAAAAGAAACCCCTGCAATCCCCACATTGCAGACAGTGAGGATTTACTCCTGCACTAATCTTGCGCAGTCTAGTAGGATGGTAATAAACTTGGTGGAAGTATCTCGGGTGGACCAATCTGAGGAGCATAGCTACTGCAAGCACCCGGGTGGGGGGAAGCATATTTTCCTCAGTCCAATGATCCTCGCCCAAAGTTATTACATCCTTTGTCCACCTATCTTGTAGCTGCTGAAGTGTATCAGGGCTATTGAGCACCAATGGGCAGTAATCCTGAGATATCCCGGAGTGTAATAAAGATTATGAATACACATAAAATGTTGGGATTTCATCATCCCGGTTATAAGACAATCTGCGGCCATTTTAATCGACAATAAAGAATCAACATCGGGTATGCCTAAGCTGTTAGCCCATTTCAACTGACATTGACCTAAGTCATCCCCATATTCCTGCATTAAACTTAAATAAATAATTCCTATACGGGTTTTTTTTTGCAAAAGCTCTAACAGTGGTGTTTTAACTGGAGGAACTAAAGGATGATTCTGCAGGAAGCTACGGAGTTGGAGAAATTTAAAAAAATCATTTCTTCCCACAGAGAAATTATTCATTAGATCCTGAAATGAAACCATTTGGTCATTATAAAATAAATCACCCAGATACCTTATTCCTTTCTGCTGCCATCTATACATGGTTAAATCATAGAAAATTTCTGGTAATAAATCCCTTGATGTAAGGGGAGTATAGAAATTTAATTTCCTTAGTTTTATATGTTTTCAGACTTTTTGCCAGACTCCAAAAGCTGACTTCAATATCTTATATTTGGTTTTCTTGTAGTAGCTGGGCTCTACCACCCTCAAAAAGCTGCCCTTAACCTTCTCACCCATAATCATTTGATAAATTGAAGGAGTTTGGCAATCAGAGAGTTCCACTCTATCTCCCATAATTAGGGGGCTAATGTATGGCAAAGCGGCAGAGAAATAATAAAAAAGAAAGTAAGGAACATTCCATCCGCCACATTCATTGCTGAGTATCATTTTCTTAGCAGCTTTCCTATGTCGTTTATAGACCCATAGAAATCGAAAAATAGTTCTCTCTAAATTTCTAAAGCAAAGCAATTGAAAATCTAATGGTATTGTGCGAAACAGGTATAATACTTTTGGTAGAATCAGCATTTTTAAGATGTTAAGTCTGCCAAAAAGAGATAAGTGTAGATGATCCAGGCGCTGTAATGAAGTATTAATTTGAGTTACTATAGGGTTTAAATTATGTTCTGGTATTTTCTCTATGGGTAATGAAATTTTGATTCCTAAGTATGTGACTTCTGGAGTAATTGAAATATTTACAGGCGGATTTTCTCCTGAACAAAGAATTTGTGTTTTTTCAAAATTAAGTTTGTAGCCAGAAAAAGACCCAAACTGTTTAGCTATCTCGTCAATAGTAGGTAAAGCTGTTTGAACATCCGTAGTAATAATCACAATATCATCGGCGTAGGCTAAAACTCGATAATTAATATTAGCTAAGTGTATAGGTTTAATGTTTGGTTCTAGAAAAAAGCGATTAATTAGAGGATCAATATAAAAAGCAAAGAGTAACGGAGAACAGGGGCATCCCTGTCGGGTGCCCCTAGTAATTAACAGAGGTGAGGATAATTGCCCATTAATACGGATATACGCTCTAGGGGAAATATATAGAGTTTTTAACGCTTTTATGATGCCTTGACCTAGTCCCTTCCTGGACAGGATTTCCCAAAGATAGCCCCAAGCAACCCGGTCGAAAGCTTTCTCAGCATCTAGAAATACGAGTCCCATATTAGACCGAGTTGCTTGAGACCAATCAAAGAAAGAAATCACACGCCGAATGTGATCTGCAGTGTCTCTAGCAGGAATAAAGCCATGTTGGTAAATGGAAACTAAAGGGGAAATAATGTTAGATAGTCGTAACGCTAAAATTTTAGAAAAGATTTTACTATCAGTATTTATGAGTGATATGGGACGGAAAGATGAGGGTAATAACGGAGGCTTGCCTTTTTTCAGAAACACTGTGATTATGGAGTCATGCCATGATTGGGGAGCACTACCTTGCTGAGCATTCAAACATAGATCCAATAATTCTAATTTTAGAACATTCCTAAAGTGTTTATAAAACTCTAAAGGAATGGCATCGGGACCTGCAGCTTTTCCTGTAGCTAGCGACATTAAAGAGAGTTCGATTTCCTCCCACGTGAATGGTGAATCTAGTTTCTCCTTCTCTTCATTAGATAGAATAGTATTCGAAACTAAGTCAACAAACCGAGTAATCTGATCTGAGCAATCAGGACGATCATCGTCAGCATACAACTTGGAATAAAAATCACAAAATACTTTAAGAATGTCTTCTAATTTGCTAACGGTCGTCCCTGTCTGATTATTTATTTTATTGATACTAGCAAATGTCGCTTTTTGTCTCGCCCTCTTTGCCAGGAGTTTACCAGAATTTTCTCCAACTTCATAAACCTCTGTCCTAAAGGCAGAGACTTGTTGGGCAAACTTTGTGGCAAAACGTTGATGTATCTTGACTTTCAAAGTAGTTAACTTCTTTATAATGCTTTCAGTAGGTAATCCTTGATTACATGCTTGCATAAGTTGAACCTCTAAGGATCTAAGATTTTTAATTTCAGAATCTTCTTGCAATCTAGCTTCCTTTTGTTTACTTATTGAATAGCTCAGTGTTTCTCCCCGGATCCCACATTTAAAAGCATCCCAAACTATTTTAGGGGAAGCAGTACCTTTATTGTTAAAAAAAAAATTCTGGGATCCAAGTGTTCATATGATCAATATAAGATAAATCATACAATAATTTACGATCGAATGACCATGATCGAGGGGTATCAGAAGTATTCAATTCAAACTTAAGGATTAAAGGATCCTGAGATATCCCAGTGTGTCCCATTGCCGCAAGTGTTAGGTGGGCTTCCAATGGGTTATGATTTGGTAATGTGTCCCTGCCTCATGTACAGATGTCTAACACGTGGCGTAATTGAAGGTATTCATAGATTTGCATCTGGTGTATGTCATAGGCTTCCACCAATTGTGCAAGCAATTTCATGTGAATGCCTTCCTATACATTTCCCAGTTTGGATATTCCTATATTATCCCAACCATGAAAGCCTCCAAGGGAAGCTGCATGTTGGAGTCATGTTTCCTACCACAGCAGAGTCTTAGCTATCAGGAACCCCTCCCACCTCGTCTACCTAAGTGCCTGATTACAACATGCCTAGGATGAGTTCGTCATGTGTGGTAGGTGTCTATGTCTATTCGGTCTACATCGATGACCCTGTATTGTTAAATACATTCCAGCTAATACAATACAATCATCATGACCAATGGATCATCCCGGTCTGTAAATAGCCAGCCATTAATAGGTATCATTGGGATAGCTAAATAGTACAATCTAACATCCATCAAGCCCACCTCACCATCACAAGATGACAGGTCACATTTACGAAAAGTGGTGCGGGATTTCTGTCACACCCTTAAAAAAAATGGAGATTTGCAGGGACTGGAACACGGTGTCTGGTATCAGGTATGGGCAATTCTGCAGGACATAAAGTAAACGTGGGAATTAAATTATTTTGAGGAGTGCATCTCTACCAGCCACAGTGAGTGGGGGTGCCTCCACGCCATCATAACTTGGGTCATGCGGTTAACCAAGCGTTTGACGTTTAGCTCCCAGGCCCGACGGCGGGTGAGGGCATTTGCATGTCCAAATATTTAAAGTGTTCTCTTGCCTTCTGCAAAGTGGGGACCTAGGCTAAGTCAGAATGGTGTCCTGTTATCGGCATATAAATCATTTTCTTCCAGTTGACCGAGAGACCGAAAGTGTCCCAATCCAAGATGCACATTATTCTTAGTAGAATGTGTTCAGGTTTCTCAATTTACACTAAAATATAAACTTCATATAGCAAGATTCTATGTTACCTGGACGACCCGTCATACAAGCCACTGCTCTGCACATCACATCAAATCTATTGGGGGAATGGTTCAACAGTTATTGCAAACAGAAGGGTTAAAAGTGCGCATCCTTGCCATGCACTACTTTGAATTGGAAAGGGGGGATATAGAGCAACTTCTGCTCAATTGTCTTTGTATAAGACCAGCACATACCTTTAGAAAGGTTCACCATATTTAATCCAGGCGCTTAATTGGAACAGAAAAGGCCAGTGCATGGAATGAAAGGCCTTCTCTACATCAATCGCAACAAGGGCGGTCCTCTTGACGACATTCTGGGAACGATCCAGCCTGATTTTTAGGCGTTGGATATACTGTGAGTACTATGAGCCATTATAATTCTGTTTTAGTCCTAGTGTATCAATGCATGAATTACCTTGGTCAGTCTGTTGGCCAGGACTTTGGCCAGAATAATAGCCACCAAGTTAATCAAGAAGATCTTAAGTGTGAACTGGATTTCAGATATGTCCCAAAAGATCTTCTCTGGAGTGATTGACGGCTGATTTAGCCCCACGGCTGTTCTAGGGTTCCCTAAGCACCATGAGTCAATAGTTGGATGCGGCTTATTTGTCTATTCTGTTGGTCTGCTGGCAGGCAGGGGCGGCCTGTTTTCTCCACATGGTCCCAAGGCCCAGGCAATGCATTCACAAGGAGCAGCAGGGGGTGATGGGTTTTATATCCCCCCCACCAGGCTGAGGAGGGCGGGATCATGTGTCATCCCCAAGGCACCCTAGGGGAGAAGGAAGTACAGATCATCAGCCTTCTGCTCTCATATTCCCTTCCCATAAGATGACCAGTTTTGAGAAGCAAAATCCAGGACAGGTCAGACATAGAAGTAGGACTAAAGTCTTTTGTGTTACTTTTATGTCTGAACTGTCCCGGTTTGTGCATAGCCTTGTAATTGAGTATGTGTGTGTGTATATATATATATATATATATATATATATATATATATATATATATATATATATATATATATATATATATATATATATATATATATATATATATATATATATATATATATATATATATCGAATAAAGAAGCCTTCATTGTTTCCCCTGGTGTGGCCTCTCTTCTTCTTTTGGAGGAGTTCTGGATGATATTTCAGCGCGTGTACCAGAAGTCGCGCTTTGAGCTGTCCCCGCAGCATACAGCTGGCCCTGGCAACGCTGGTCTTCGCTTCTGCGAAATTCTTGTTGTCCCTGGTAAGGGAAAGACCGGGGCCCACCACCGAACCTGGGAGGATACTGGGCGATGTAGCAATCGGCTAGATTGCACTATGGGCGTGGAGGACTTCCTACTTTGCCCCCGCCGATATGGTTTCCCGGACTTTGGAGGTGGCTGCGGTTTGGGGAGCGGAGAAGGCAGCTTATGTTCGGCAAAACCCCCTGGGGGCACTACAATTGGCTGGGACAGGACTTACCCGCGCAAGACACGAAGAAACAACCAAGTATGGTGCATTCTGGGTCCTGTAGGCACCGCACTACAAGCAGCCTGCAAGAAGTGTCAGGCGATTGGTACTCACCTGGAGGGGCGGAGTCACGTGTCTAGCAGCAGGAGGAGGCAAAGACATTTTAAGTCAAGCAGATGCCTGAACCGTGCATATACCCATGGCGCTGAGGAAGGCGAACATTGAGCCGAAATGCATTCGCCACTGTGGGTGTTTATCGAATAAAGAAGCCTTCATTGTTTCCCCTGGTGTGGCCTCTCTTCTTCTTTTGGAGGAGTTCTGGATGATATTTCAGCGCGTGTACCAGAAGTCGCGCTTTGAGAGGTCCCCGCAGCATACAGCTGGCCCTGGCAACGCTGGTCTTCGCTTCTGCGAAATTCTTGATGTCCCTGGTAAGGGAAAGACCGGGGCCCACCACCGAACCTGGGAGGATACTGGGCGATGTAGCAATCGGCTAGATTGCACTATGGGCGTGGAGGACTTCCTACTTTGCCCCCGCCGATATGGTTTCCCGGACTTTGGAGGTGGCTGCGGTTTGGGGAGCGGAGAAGGCAGCTTATGTTCGGCAAAACCCCCTGGGGGCACTACAATTGGCTGGGACAGGACTTACCCGTGCAAGACACGAAGAAACGACCAAGTATGGTGCATTCTGGGTCCTGTAGGCACCACACTACAAGCAGCCTGCAGGAAGTGTCAGGCGATTGGTACTCACCTGGAGGGGCGGAGTCACGTGTCTAGCAGCAGGAGGAGGCAAAGACATTTTAAGTCAAGCAGATGCCTGAACCGTGCATATACCCATGGCGCTGAGGAAGGCGAACTTTGAGCCGAAATGCATTCGCCACTGTGGGTGTTTATCGAATAAAGAAGCCTTCATTGTTTCCCCTGGTGTGGCCTCTCTTCTTCTTTTGGAGGAGTTCTGGATGATATTTCAGCGCGTGTACCAGAAGTCGCGCTTTGAGAGGTCCCCGCAGCATACAGCTGGCCCTGGCAATGCTGGTCTTCGCTTCTGCGAAATTCTTGTTGTCCCTGGTAAGGGAAAGACCGAGGCCCACCACCGAACCTGGGAGGATACTGGGCGATGTAGCAATGGGCTAGATTGCACTATGGGCGTGGAGGACTTCCTACTTTGCCCCCGCCGATATGGTTTCCCGGACTTTGGAGGTGGCTGCGGTTTGGGGAGCGGAGAAGGCAGCTTATGTTCGGAAAAACCCCCTGGGGGCACTATAATTGCCTGGGACAGGACTTACCCGCGCAAGACACGAAGAAACGACCAAGTATGGTGCATTCTGGGTCCTGTAGGCACCGCACTACAAGCAGCCTGCAGGAAGTGTCAGGCGATTGGTACTCACCTGGAGGGGCGGAGTCACGTGTCTAGCAGCAGGAGGAGGCAAAGACATTTTAAGTCAAGCAGATGCCTGAACCGTGCATATACCCATGGCGCTGAGGAAGGCGAACTGTGAGCCGAAATGCATTCGCCACTGTGGGTGTTTATCGAATAAAGAAGCCTTCATTGTTTCCCCTGGTGTGGCCTCTCTTCTTCTTTTGGAGGAGTTCTGGATGATATATATATATCATTCCAGAGTGCCCCAGAGCTCAGAGACGCCACTCCACAGAAGAACAGGAAACATCCTTTTTATTCTGTTAAAACCAGCTCACTTTCCCAAATGATTCTGTCCCTGACGCGTTTCAATGCACCTGCATCTTATTCAATAGGGAAGGGGAAAGTTCAAAAACAATAACATTTGGGGTGCAAAAATGATGGCAACTACACGGACCCCACCAGAGGGTGTAATTGGGACTGCAATACCCAGCATGCCACATATTGAAGGGTGGTTACATTACAAAGGGTGAAAAGCAATTGCAGTCTGCTCCGTGTTTTTGAACTTTCCCCTTCCCTATTGAATAAGATGCAGGTGCATTGAAACGCGTCAGGGACAGAATCATTTGGGAAAGTGAGCTGGTTTTAACAGAATAAAAAGGATGTTTCCTGTTCTTCTGTGGAGTGGCGTCTCTGAGCTCTGGGGCACTCTGGAATGATTTTGACACGGCGGCCTCGGCCGTGGGAGATTGCACCGCCTCATGGATCGAAGAAGAGGTCTGTCTGGCTGTTTGAAAAACGGCAGCCAGTCTTCAGCACGGAGGAACTCTGTCATTGAAAACCGGAGCACTTTCCAGAAGCCCACTGGAGGGCTACAAACATTGAACAATAACATTTGGGGTGCAAAAATGATGGCAACTACACGGACCCCACCAGAGGGTGTAATTCGGACTGCAATACCAAGCATGCCACATATTGAAGGGTGGTTACATTACAAAGGGTGAAAAGTAATTGCAGTCTGCTCCGTGTTTTTGAACTTTCCCCTTCCCTATTGAATAAGATGCAGGTGCATTGAAACGCGTCAGGGACAGAATCATTTGGGAAAGTGAGCTGGTTTTAACAGAATAAAAAGGATGTTTCCTGTTCTTCTGTGGAGTGGCGTCTCTGAGCTCTGGGGCACTCTGGAATGATATATATATATATATTACCTACTGGCGATAGCCAGTAGGTATATATAGTTAGGATCTACTTTCCATAGGAAATCCGCAACATTCTATTGGGAATAACTTTGGCGCCGGTGGACAAATCTTCGCAAATTTCTCCAAGAAAATGGCCTGCTCCGCTCCACTCCTTCCCTGAAATTTGGGGGGGATTCGTCAAGCGGGGGCCGAGATAAAAGGGGGGTCCCAAAACGTGTTTTCTCCATGTTAATTTTCGTAGGGCGGTCGAACTCACTTTTAGCCCGAACGGCTGAATGGATTTGCACCAAACTTGGCAAAATTGTAGGGACTGGTAGCCCGATGTGCCTTTGCTATGTCTCAAGATATGTGCTCCAGTGGATTTTGAGTAATTTAGGTTCAAAAAAATATATATATCTATAGCCGCGCACCGGTACGCGCACCGGGGCGCGTACCGGGCGCGCTACGCGACTTGCGTGGGGAAAGCTGATTGGCTCTCAGGTGTCTGTAAACATTCTAAACAGTCCGGAGCGGCCGCCATCTTGTGTCTCGGTAGGATCGAGACACAAGAGGTGGCAAAAACAAAGGGGGAATTGACCATAAGGGGGCAGGGTAGACCCCCCTGACCCCCTAGGTTTGATGTGGGGGCTATAAAAGGTCCCCGTGGGGCAAAAAATAATAATAATTTTTTGATTTTCACGGGGGAGCGCCCGGTACGCGCACCGGGGGCGCACCGGGGAGCGTACCATGAGGAAAAAAGAATGACAGACTTTTCAGAAAATGTAGCCTTTTTTTATAAATTGGAGGTAGTAGGAAGTAGAAATATAAAAAAGTGTATGTGAAGAAGCCTAATATAATTCATAATTATAACAGAGAAGTCTAATACAATCTATAACTA
Organism: Lissotriton vulgaris; assembly: GCF_964263255.1. NCBI lineage: Eukaryota > Metazoa > Chordata > Amphibia > Caudata > Salamandridae > Lissotriton > Lissotriton vulgaris. The sequence goes on along the minus strand of NW_028255417.1, from coordinate 197,628 downwards.
GAGAAGCCTATCTGAATCTGTAATTATAACAGAGGGACATTAAATAACTGTCAGAAAACGTTTTTACAAATGAACTTAAAGTGCCCCTTCACAAATTTATAACTTACCTTATAGAAAGGTGATGAAGATAAATGAGGAAATGTTTTAAAGATGTATCTCAGGTAGTTGTAGTCAAAATGGCTGTGTTTCCCTCTCATTTTTCATTTATATTCATGTGCATAACAAATCAAATGTCATGAAAAAAAAGTAGGATATGAAAGTAACATTTTAATTGGTTGAACATTCTAACACTTTCATATGTGTTTTTGTCATGTAATTTACCTCAGGATATTTAGACAGGGCTACAGATGTGGGATAATGGTAGGGACTGGTATGTAGTAGGGTCTATTCTATATTTGGTGAAAGTCTGTCCAGTGGTTTTTATGTCATTTTATTTCCCACATTTTTTTGGGGAGCGCTTACCGGTGAAAAGAAAAAAAAAACGAAAAAACCACGGGGTGCGCGCACGGTACGCGTACAGGTCCGCGTACGTATGCGTACCGTACACGCACCCCGCGATTTCATTAAAAAATATTTTATTTTATTTTTTTTTGCCCTTGGGAGTCCTTCTGGGACAACCTGAGAAGGGCTAGGGGGTCAGGGGGTCTCTACCCTGCCCCCTTTTTGCGTTTCCACTCTTGTTTTGTGCTCTCTTGTGCCTCAGTTCTACTGAGAAATGAGATGGCTGCTCAGGTGGTACCAGAAGGATATTAACATATAAAAACGTTATTCGCTAATAGAATTTGCATTTACAAAACCTTTGAAGTTTTTTGAGAAAAAAATAGGTTTCAGGCCATATATAGTTAGGAATTAGCATTTAAAAAACCTTGCAAATTCACTTCAAAAACCATAGGTTTCAGGCCTTACGCGATTTTATAAAAAAATAATAATAATAATTTTGCCCTTGGGGGTCCTTCTGGGACAACTTGAGAAGGGCTAGGGGGTCAGGGGGTCTCTACCCTGCCCCCCTTTCCGCGTTTTCCACTCTTGTTTTGTGCTCTCTTGTGCCTCACTTCTCCTGAGAAACAAGATGGCTGCTCAGGTGGTCCCAGAAGGATAATAACATATATAAACGTTATCCGCTAATAGAATTAGCATTTACAAAACCTTTGAAATTTATTGAAAAAAAAATCGGTTTCACGCCTGATATAGTTTGGAATTAGCATTTAAAAAACCTTGCAAATTCACTGAAAAAACCATAGGTTTCAGGCCTTATATAGTTAGGAATTAGCATTTTCAAAACCTTTGAAATTCACTGAAAAAACCATAGGTTTCAGGCCTTATATAGTTAGGAATTAGCATTTACAAAACCTTATTTTACTCATACAAAACCATTGAAATTCGCATATATAGTTAGTTGGACTAACTATATTTCGCGCACCCGCAATCCACTGCTGATGATGTCACATATTACATCATTCATGACATGGTCAGTGACATCACTGATGACATCACTGATGACATCTCAAATGTCCATTGTTTTCTGTTTTGTTCATTTCCTCCATTATCCATCCTTTTCTCCCTTTAATTTTTTTCTGTTTTCCTAGTATTTCCCCTTATTGCATCTTTACCTTCCCTTGGGTACGCCATACTCCATCCTTTTTTTTTCTCCCCCAGCCCTTTTCTCTTTTTCTCATCTCATTCCTTGGACATCATACCTTCTTTTTCTCCACTTATACCATAAACCCATCATGTCTTCCTCTCAGACCAATGCCCTATTTTCAAAACTCACCTCTTACCACCTCCTTTCCCCACACTCAAGTCGTGGCCCTCTTTTTACTGCTGTCTGCTCTTTTCCCTTGTTCCCACCTTCTTTTCCTCAGTTTGCGCTTCAAACTTCTTTCCCTGCTTTCACGTGCCACTTTCTTATTCTCTCCTCTGCCATTCTCTCCCTTCAGTTGCAATAACACTGATGGAGCACTTATCATTTATCCTGCAATTGAGCTTTGGTAGTTGCCTGAGAGGTAAAGGGGAGTTAATATCAATCGAACAATTCAATTTGCATTGTAACCAATTTGGCCATAAATTAAAGACTTAAGTGCATTTTTGCCCACATGCATCAAACTCCCGTTTTGCGATTCCAAATTTGCGATTTTTACCGATTGCAAATATGGAATCGCAAAACGGGATGCATTATTGAAAGTGCATAATATTTGCGATTCGGTAAAAATCGCAATTTTTACCGAATCGCAAATATTATGCGAATTCCAATTTGCGATTTCGCAATTCCCATTGATTCCTATGGGCCAAAAGGCCCATAGGAATCAATGGTAATTGCAAATTCGCAAATTGGAATTCGCAAAATGTTGATGCATTCCATGGGTGCAGGGGGGGGTCCAAAGGACCACCCCCCTGCACCCCTGAAATGTATTTTAAAATGGATGTTTCACACACACATGTCCTAAGGACATGTGTTTCTGTAACATGACAGTGTTTAAAATGCTAATTTGAGCATTTTAAACATTTTTCGCAAATTACCACGAGGTTCAACCTCGTGGTAATTTGCACTTGCAATCTTTAAAATCGCAATTTTTTTAAGAATGATGCATTGCATTTAAGGAATCGCAAAATTGCGATTCCTTAAATGCAATCGCATTTTAGAAAATCGCAAAATTAGCGATTTTCAACAAAAACAAATGATGCATCTCAAAAAGCATTTTTGGAATCGCAAACGGCCGATTTTAAGGAATCGCACCGTTTGCGACTCCAAAAATGCTTGATGCATGTGGGCACTAACCCCTTCACTGCGGCGGCTATTCCGCCGCAGTGCTAAGGGGACGGGGGGGCCGTGCGGCGCGCCCATGCTGGTGACGGAACCGCTCCGTCACCAGCCGCGGTTGCGCTGTGCTCATGACGGAGCGGTTCCGTCGCGGCCCCGCCCGCTCAATAGAACGCTCAGCGCAGGCGCGGAATCCACGCCGCGCAGGCGTGCCGAGCGGGCCGTGACGGAACTGCTCCATCATCAGCATAGCGCGACCGCGGCTGATGACGGAGTGGTTCCGTTACCAGCAGGGGAGGGGTTAAAGGAATTGATTACGAATTAAGAATCAAACTAACATGTTTAAATCTCAAAAATATGGTGTAAAGATTCAAAATTACCACAGGTATGCCAAAAAAGTTGAATGAAATTAAGCCTCAGTAACACAAAGTATACCAGAAATTCAGTTATGACAATACAGAAGATAAGAAATGTGATGATCGGTGTACATGTTTCGATCCTTCCCTCTATACATGCATAGACCTGAAGTCCCCCTAACTAATTCTGAGATAAAGTCAAAGACCAGGGAAACCTAGTTAAATCAGGGATAGCCGGTAGGTGTCAGTATAGAGGAGACTTCAGTAAAAGTTCTCCAACTGAGTCAAAGTATAGCATAAAGCCACACAATGGACATATGAGCAGAGAGGTCAAACCTCTCCAAGACCTAAGGGTATCTGCTCCAAAGACTAAAGTGTGAACCCAAATTATACCCACAGAACATTCAAGAATTCCACATCATCAGCTTCAGTAGATTTCCACCATCTTCACAGTAGAAAATGGCAACTTTACTTGTTTTTCCCACGATTTGTACATCAGAACAACCTTGGATGTCTCCTTGCTCCTGATCCCATGTGAATAGAAGTCTTCTGTATTTTGTTACTGCCTCATATCCTTGCCAACAATTCTTTTCCCATAGCTCACTATCTTTAATGCACAATATTTCTTTCACTGACGATCATGTGAACGCACCTGCAAAAGAAAGAACATTGCAGCGCAAGCTAAACTTGCATGTTGAAAGCTAAACATTGCAGACCAAATGCTCAAGGTCTTTGATTAAGCTAACTTAATAAAACAGTCAGTATACACGGCTAATACATGACGATATATGCACCTACGAATACAGAATAAATGCAAACATTAATATATGAATACATGAGTATATAAAATGAAATTTAATTAAAGGCAGTATAACTCGAAATGCACATGTGTAAATGTGAACAGAAACTACAATTTGTGACATTATAAGGAAGATATTAGAATACACACTTATATGAATAACTATATTCTACATTGAATACAATCCCGCTGTATGTTAAATGCTTCATTCTACATTAATAGGATTACGGCACACAGAATATATATAGTACTAAGTGCAGATAAATATCACACTTCTGTGAGGTTTAAAGGTGGAGCTAACATTTTGCTGCTCCAACACCAAATTCTTGTCAGGCATTTACAGTCCATTTCCTTTTCCTTATCCCTCCGTTTTCTGTCTTCAGTTCTTCGTCCTTCTCTAAACCCTTTGGTCACCCAGGCTTGAACCCTGTGTCCTACCTTTTGTTGTACACAAACCCTGAATGTGTCTCTTTGTTCTCCTCCTACAACCATTCTACCATGGCCACCATTATTTTAGCATTTCACAAGGCACTTAGCAGGCATGTAGCCATCAAAAGACTTTTATTTGGGGGTAGAGGGGACTAAGAGTCCCAGTGTATACATTTTTGAGTTTCATTCCCGTACTACCACCTCAGAAGCAGGCCATTGGGCTCTTTACCGGTAAAGCTCTGGCTGGACATCAAGCTCATTGAGTATAATTACGTACTTGTGACCTATTGTATCGGAGTTCCAGTCCCTCCATCATCTCATGTATTAACCTGTTGCGGCTCGTCATGAGGCATGGTGGAGCTGCACTCATGACGAGCTGAGCTCGTCACAGCCATTGGAACGTTCGCACGTGGGGATAATTTCCCCGCTGTGCTGAACGTTCGAAAAACGGTTGTGGCTGTGACGAGCTCAGCTCGTCATGAGCGCAGCTCGGCTGTGCCTCATGACGAGCTGAGCTCGTCACTAGCACGGCGGCTCCGCGCGCGGCCCCCCTCCCCCCTCCCTACACAGGAGGTGAAAAAACCCCACAGGGAAGGGATTAAGCACTGCATGTTTGCTATTGCTGCCCTTGTAAAGACAAGTGGAAGCTGGACTTAGCTATCCACAGGAATCAAATAGTGTCTTAGGGCCTGGGACACTATTAGTAAACAACATTATCCACCATGGACACAGCTCAGTGACCACAAGGTATGCATGAGCCCTGGGAACAGGCCTCACAGTCTCCACCTATCATAATGGCTTTATATTAAAACATTGTCCGGGTTTATAAGTATAATGACATCAGTTTCAGCAATGAATGTAGTGTTATTCACAATATAAATGCCTGCAGGACCACCAACAAACTGGGCAGTTTACTACAGTGGGAAATGTTTAGCCAAGGAACTGTTAGACTTTACATCTATCTGAGCACATCCCTTCACCAAAATATGCTGCTAGTAAACACAGCATTAACATTCAGAGTAAGGATCCCAAAAGAGCAATATTTTTGTGAGAACAGCAGGTGACACAGATGCTCCAGACGTGGCTTTAAACTTTCTTCCACTTACCAATGCTCTTTAATTAAGAATGATTTTACTTTTGTCCATTTAGGAGCCCCAGGTCAAAGTATCAGTCAGCCTGACTCCAAGATAGTCAATATTTTTTACCTGCTCTATCTTGGAGCCCTCAATCGTCACCCTGCCTTAAAAAGATTGCAAACATTAGAAGCGGGTCAGGCCCAGTGGGCCCGATTCACAGAACTAACTTAAGACAAAATCCTTAACTTACTTATTTTGGTATTCACAGAATGCACTTACTACTTTTGGTATTCACAGAATGGATTTACGACTACTAACTTTACGTCCGCACTCGGGCTGGATATTCTGGGCCGGAGGCGGAGCTTCTGGCTTGGAGGCGAAGCTTGCGGCCTGGAGGTGGAGCTTGCAGCCCAGAGGCAGAGCTTCCGGCCCAGAGGTGGAGATTTCAGCCATGGCTAAATCCCCACTTCCGAGCCAGAAGCTCCGCCTCCGAGTCAGAAGCTCCGCCTCCTGGCCACAAGCTCTGCCTCCGTTCCGCAAGTCCGCCTCCAAGTCAGAAGCTCTGCCTTCAAGCCAGAAGCTCCACCTCCAGGTCAGAATTTCCGGCCCGAGTGCGGACATAAAGTTAGTAGTCGTAAATACATTCTGTGAATACCAAAAGTAGTAAGTGCATTCTGTGAATACCAAAAGTAGTAAATTTAGGATTTTGTCTTAAGTTAATTCTGTTAATCGGGCTCAGTGTACTTATGGCCTGATTCACAACAGGCATCTGCATTCGTAGCAATGGTCCTGCAGTCGTAGGGGAGTCTCTGCACTCGGCGAGGAATATACCTCTATTGCACATTCAAATTGCAGAAATTCCTCTGTGTACGTAGACCCGCACCCGCCTGCTGTGCCTTCGTGAATCAGGCCCTGTGAGTGGGCTTTAGGTCAGCCCATTGCATATCATGTGTTGGTTCTCTTGTCAATCTCATTTGATTGCAATTTACTCAATGGCTTTCCTTCTTCTTGCTGTTTATTCCTCCGCTGAAGACTAGCTTCTTTACAAGATTGATTGGATGAGTTGTACTCTTCCACAACTCACATGAGGGAACTACTTTTTTTTCCTTTGAGCACTCCACGGGAGTTCCTATGTTTTCTTGCTCTTTCTCATCCTTACTTGTTCCCACCAGTTTCCTTAAACAGACAGACAGACACACTTGTACTGGACAACGGGTAGGCCTAATATCATACAAGGTAGCCTCAATTATTTCGGTACAGGCTTCCATTCTTATCCATCAAACAACATGTACTTTCACCCATAAGTTGCCACAACACAAGTTCACCTAACATATGAAAATACACTTTCACTCTGTTGCATCCTCACAAGCCGAATCACTCTGGTCTATGATGAAAACCAATGAACCACTTCGAAACCCCTACCCAATCCCCTTGGCTAAAATATAGTGCCGTAATACCACACAAAGGGCAGATTGTGCATCCAAACATTGTGTGTAACATATCAAGGAACACTAGGAAGCCTTGCCACTTGAAGGTCTGCTTTTCCCCCATAGTCACGCATGCCATGCCATTATGAGCGAAGGCCACCTAGGCTGCCTTCCTGAAGCATGGGCCCATGTACATAATTGTTGTCTGTCTCTTATGCCAGCTCCCACCTTTAGTTCTATCCCAAGAGTGTGCAGTTTTTAAAGAACTATAGCATAAGGCACGCAGGGACAACACCGAGGCACAGGACAACACCGGGGTGACACAGGAGAGAGGCAAGATTCAAAGGGGGATCTACTTTATCAGCGCGTTCAGTTTGATCGCTTTACCTCCGTTATGATATCTGTCGCTGTCCACAAGATGGAAGGTGTCAGTGTTATGTTATGTTATGTTATGTTAAATTTAGCTTATAAAGCGCACGTACGCCCGTAGGCTTCATGGCGCTGTAGGAAGTTTTCAGAGCATAACACAACAACAGGAGGACCACTTAGAACATCTAGGGATAGGCTTCTCTAAAAAGCCAGGTCTTAAAGGCTAGTCTGAAGGCTAGAATATCTTCGTGCGCCCTTAAAGAAGCTGGCAAGGAGTTCCAGAGGGATGCAGCAAGAAAATGAAAGGAGCTGCCGCCCTGACGTTGTTTCCTAACAACCGGCACAGTGAGCAAGTTTTTGTGACCAGAACGGAGGTTGCGGGAGGGAGTGTATCTGGCAAGCAGGTTGATGATGAATTTGGGGCCTTTGCTTTGTAATGCCCTAAAAATAATGCAGCCGGTTTTAAAAGCCACCCTCTGGGCTACCGGCAGCCAATGCAGGTCTGCCAGGCCTGGCCTGATGGACTGCCATTTAGGAAGCCCGCAGATCAGCCTGGCCGCCTGATTTTGAACCAGCTGCAGCCTCTTGAGCTGCCCGGCTGGAAGGCCCAAATATAAACTATTTGAGTAGTCCAGCCTAGACAGCACAAGGGCGATGGTCACCTGTATCAGGGCAGAATGGGTTAGGAAATGGGCAATCTTTCTAATCTTGCGCAGCTGAAAGAAGCATGCGGAGACAACTGACCCTACCTGGCTTTTCAAGGAGAGGTCTTCACTGAAGGTGACTCCAAGGCTCTTAACCGTGTGGGATTTGGAGGGGGGATTTCCCATCTCCGGAGGCCAGAATTGAGGTCCCCAGCTGAGTTCGCTCTTCCCAGGCAAGATCAATTCAGTCTTGCCTGGGTTAAGTTTTAGGTGGTTAAGACCCATCCATCTCTGGATATGAGCCATGACCTCCCTAAACTCAGTGACAGCATCCGGCGACCCCAGGGGGAAAACCAATTGCAGATCATCTGCATAATTGAAGATCCACACTTTGAATTTCCTCAAGGAGTACAAAAGGGGACGCAGGTACAAATTAAATAAAAGGGGAGACAGGGATGAGCCTTGAGGGACACCGCAATCGTTCTTAATTCTAGGGGCTGTGAAGGTGCCCAGTCTCACTGCTTGAGTCCGGTCGGACAGGAATGATTCCACCCAGCTCAGGGCAGTACCTCTAAGGCCTGCCTGCTCGACACGGCCGACCAAAATAGTGTGGTCGACCGTGTCCAATGCAGCAGACAGGTCAAGAAGCACCAGTGCCTGGTGGACATCCCTGTCCGCATTGCACCGAAGTGTATTCTGGACTGCCAGGGTTACCGTCTCGGTCGAATGGCCTGGACGGAACCCAGCTTGATTTGGCTCCAGAAATCCAGTGGTTTCCACAAAGTTGGAAAGGCAATTGGAGACGTGAGCCTCCAATATCTTGGATAGGAACGGCAACAGGGATATAGGACGATAGTTTGATGAGTCCTGAGGGTCCAGACCTGGTTTCTTAATTAGAGGGATTAGCAAAGCGTGTTTAAAGCCAGTGGGTACCCTGCCCTGGGTCAGTGATTTATTTAGTAGGGGTAAAATACCCTGAGGGATAGTCCGACCGATTTCCGAAAAGATGTGGGGGGGGCAGATGTCGTTAGGGGATCCGGACTTTACCCTCGTCAAAAGTGAGGAAAAGGTTTTACCATCAATGGCCGGGAAGGTATCTAATACAGAGGGATTGTAAAAAATGTCATCCAGAGGAAGTGACGTTGGGGAATTAGCAATGCTCGATTTGATAGTGACAATTTTTTCTCAGAAAAAATTATTCAGGGAGTCACATAGCTTCTGCGTAGGAGCTATTGAAGGGGCTGTCCTGTCGTTGCCACACATGACAGTTCTCAGGGTTAAGACATCTAAGGGAACAGAAGTCACAAACTATTTTGACAGCACTTTGAAATTATCAGTTGCAAGAATACCAGGCAGCGACGGTTTCTTTATGAGGACGGTGAGCGTCTCCCCCGCTGTGAGCCACGCTTGCCATTTTATTTTTAACCATTGTGCGCCGCAGCCGCCAGCAGCCAGCCTGCCTCCAAGCCAGGAGGGCGTGTCCTGACTGTCTTCTGCTGATGATTGGCAGCAGGAGGACTGGAGTAGTGGTGGCCACACACTTCAAAGTGAGCATGTCACTTTGACCGGTGGTCATGCGCCGGCCAAAGTGACATGCGCACTTTGAAGCTCTCCACCCACTAAGACAGCTGGGTAGAGACCAAGTATAGGCCTCTAGGGCCTGAGGGAATGTTAGGCTAACCCTCTCCATCCAATCCTGGCGCTTCTCTTATGCAGCATTAGAGCAGCTTCTGGATTGGATACGTGGGGGTCTTCATTCCACTGGCTGGCTTCGTAAGGACAACGAGGAGGACGCAGAGCCTGTGGTAAGTACAATTTATTTTTATTTAATTTATATAATGTTTGTTTATTATGATGGAGGGAGGTGTTTTTACTTAGGCTTTTGAGGGAGTTTTTTTTTACTATGGGCTTTTGTAGGGAGGGAAAATATGTTTTTGTGTTTTTGGGAGATGATGGGGCACTTTGCTCTCCCCACCACTTTGAAACATCACGAGCCACTCCTTATACCAGGTACGATTTTACCAGGTGTAGAAATTTGCTCTGTAAAACCACCGGAATAACAGGGCAGACCCAAAGGGGGAGGCACTGCTCAAATCCCAACACCCTGTGAGTATCATGAAATGCTTTCTCCTGGATCACCAGCAGTCATACAGCTTCCAGTTACCAGTCTGTAATATCCTCAGGTTTGTTCATATGTTTCTTTACAACTCTGTAACTAGCTGCTGAGCCAGTGTGAGTGTTCCGGGTAGAACGTTAGTGTGATTGACATGGATGGAGTGCTTGGGTGCCTGGTGTGAGTGTTGTCAGTTGGGAGAAGGGCTAAGCAGCTAGTAGGCTGCTCCTGGTGGGGCTGCTTGTCCCAGACCTCTGCTTCCTGTTATCTTACTTATGGACTTAATAAACTCCTATTTAACTCAGCTACGTCTACCTCGGCTACTTTATTACCTGAAATCGTGGACTAGCAAACTATACATTTTTGGCGACGATGTTGAGGAGAAAAACCTACGCTCAACAAGCCATCTAACAGGAGTTGGGACTTTCCAGTAATCAATGAGGAACAAGCATTAAGTAACTCAAGTTAAAGGAACCTCGACAAGCACGCGCTGTAGCCCCACCAGTGTCCATTTCAACGGACAGCCCTAGCTCAGGCATGCTGTAAAGTCATCTCCAACCAGTAATTCATCATCAAAGCTGTCTACATTTTTCAGAAGAAACTACTTCTCAACCAATGTTTACTTTTCTACAACAAACGTCAAAGATGCCACTCCTAAAGTATACTGTGCCACTTCTCACCCAATGTCTACTATTCTAAAACAAATGTGAAAGATGTCACTCCTAATGTATACTGTGCCACTGGAATCAAGGTAATTACTGAATTGACTGTTCGTGTTTTTGCCCAACTGCGAAGTGTAGTGCTTCTGTTTAACATGCAGCTGTCATCTGCTAGCCGCTAGGTCTCTAAACCTGCTGTTAGAGTTGTGACTTACTGTTTGGGCAAAGTTATTTTCTATTTTTGTGTAAATGCGGCATTTGTCTGATTTTCACGGTGAGACCTACTCGTTGGACAAAGTGCATTTCTAATTTCAACATAATATTGAATTTTAATTTAAACAACGATGGGGGTGCACAACTTACAAAGTTCAATAGACCAAAGATGTATGAAAAAAGTCACTTCTTTATTAGATCAAAATATTTCAATTTTAAAACCAGTTGAATCAGAGTATCAGCCAACGCGTTTCGCTCCCACATTGAGAGCTTCCTCAGGGCATAAAAATATAGCTGCAATCAGTCTGTTTCACCGACAAAAAATACGAATAATGATGTTGATAATGCAATCAAAGGCAGCGCAGTAGGTAATACTGAGGCCTGTCATTGTCCAGAGGGTCCTTGAGGTTATAAACGGTCAAATATTGTTCCTGCAGTTAGGGACAATAATGGAAAGGCAGCAGTCCTTGTCACACCAATCCCACGCTTCTCAGAGTCCAACTATAAGCCTCCAAAGGCAACAATCAGAGCCGTAGTGGTACTCAAGAAATCCACTATTTTTTCACACGGAAGCCTCAAGGAAATCTAATGATTGTATAAGGAAATTTGTCCAAGACGAAGGCTTGCAATAACAAGCACAAGTTATTATCGTCATGCTGTAAATCAACGGGAGAGAGTAACTGTAGTGAACATGTAGTATATCGCGTTGTCCATCAATCCAGACAATTTCGGCGTGGTGCAGCGTGGCGTGATGTTTTGCCCCCGTGTAACATTGAATTTTAGTCTTACCTACTTTGAGGCCAGTAAAATTAACAGTTACGCTATGGTTTAAAATTGAAAATTGGCTTGCGCAACTCACCTTGAGGAGTATGCCGCGCAGAGCTTCTCCTGAGCCTTCCATGACGTCTTCCACGTGTTCGGTGCTGCATATGGTCGTTTTGAAGCAGGAGTGCGCTGTGAACCACCCGGCATGCGTCTCCTGTGCGTCCTGCCATCTTGTAGTTGGCGGATCCAGGCATTTTATTTCATCGGATATCATCGGAAGTTAAGTGTGCACTACAGTAGCCTGCCAACATCGGGTAATTTTCAGCAGCATCGTGAGTCACCGGAGAGTTGACATCGGCCTTTTTCTTTATTGAGCATAATAAGGCTCAACATTTTGGAAATGTTTTCTCCTCTTCATGTCACCGGACATTTCATACCTGTCTGAGCCTTTGTTTCCTACAGTGAGTTTTTTTTTTACTTCTTTCTTTTGTACCACGTGTCAACTCTATCTTCTATGGACATTATGTTTGTGTCAACTCCTTCTTCTATGGACATTATGCTTGCTGCAAAGTTCTTTGTCCCGCAATCAAGTCCTTTGTTACTTTCAAGCACTGATGTTCTTCAGTTGGCACTGTATCTGTTGTGGATTACTTTCTTCTGGATTATCACCAAGAATTGTTGCAGGCCTGTCTAATCATCCCGGTGACAGGCACACCATTGACTTTGTCTTCGTAACAAGCATGTTTTTAGCTCACAGAATATACCAAATGGTTGAGGCTTCATTCTATCAAGAACAATGTGTGTACTCACCCTCACAACTGTATTACAGTGATGTTTTTCACACATTTTACTTTCATTACAGTTGTTGTATCCCTGTATAAGGGATGGTAGTGGGTTTTAGTCCCTTGTCCCCTCTTTCAGTTTGGGTCAAGGGGTGCTTCCCTTGTCAAGTTTGGGATGGGTGTCAGCCCCATTTCAAGGTAATTTCACCACGCTTCTCTGCTGTTCACCCTCATTCTTGGGTTATGGGTTTCGAGCAAAAAGAGGCACATTAGACCAATGCCTCAAATTGCAGATGCTCATCAGTAAGTATACTTAGGCGAAGGATGGCATGCTCTATATGGGGTTCATGGACCTGTCATCTGTGGGAAATTCTGAAGAATCTGGGAATTGATACATCCTTGGTGAATTTTTTAGATACGCTTCACCGTGGACTGAAGGCGAACATCCGTGTTAATAGGGAAGGGGGGTGCACTCGCTACTTTGACTCTAAGCGGGGGGTAAGGCAGGGGTGTATCCTGTCCCCTCTACTCTTTACCCTCTATATAAATTCCCTAGATAAACATCTGGAAATGGCCACCCAGGATACCCCCATGTGGGTAACTCTGCAGTTCCGGTCCTCCTTTATGCCGATGATGCGGTACTGTTGGCCCGCACAGGACTGGGGCTGCAGAGACTTTTAGATTCCTTTGGTGGCTTTATGGAATCATTAGATCCGAGGGTGAATAGTAAGAAATCCCATGTCATGGTGGTTGGAAAACGCCCAAAAACATATAAAACACTGCCCTTTTCTTGCAATGGTGTAGTTTTATCCACTGTCCCTGTATTTACGTACCTTGGTGTCATTTTTGATCTAAAGAAAAGCTGGGCCCCTCAAATTAATGCGAAATGCCTAGCGGTCGCTAGATCATCCTCTGTCCTAATGGACTTTGCAAGGCGGTTGGGATCCAGGCCTATGGAGGCACTTTTATCTATTTATAAATCCAAATGCCTATCTATAGCGCTGTATGGGGCCTCACTATGGGGCTATTTGCAACAGGATAAATTACAAAAAATAGAGAACAAGTTTTTAAGGATCCTGTTAGCTGTCCCTCAATCCACGCCTGTGTTTACAATACATACTGAGTTGGGACTGAGCTATATCTCCGATCTCATACGCTTAGCCCCTATAACGTGTTGGGCTAAAACTTGGATTAATAAGGAGATCTCATTGAATCATGCTATTTTAAAAGATGTAATGGCACTCGAAAAAGCACATAAAATACCCTGGCTATCCTATATTAGAGATGTCTTTGCTAAACTGGGGCGTCCAGAGCTTTTTTATTCCCCGCATCTGTTGCAAAAAAGTGATCTGAAGTGGATAAAGGTGAATTTTATGAGGATGGTTGAGCAAGAGCGGGAATATGTGGAAATGATTAAACCTCTTGTTAGATCCAATTATGTTCTAAAAACTACTCCACATCTAGAACCATACCTCAGAATTGTATCAATACCACATCACCGACATCTCTTAATTAGATTTAGATTAAATATTGTTCAGTATACTTTGGGCATTTCATGTGTGTGGGGGAAACAAGACCTTACACCTCCCTGTAGTTGTGATAATGTCTCTCCCCAAACCCTTTTGCATTTTATTATGTTTTGTCAGCATTCTTAATACTGCTGGTTACACTATTCCACCCCCACTCTTCTCCTTCAAGAGAAGTTCTAACCTAAGGGATGACTTAGTACACACCAGACCTAGATCCATCCCACAAGAATCCGGTACGACACTTTGGAATTCTTTGCCAGTTCAAGGCCACCACCCTTGTGGCAACTGTTCGGTATGTCCACAAACTAAGAAAACCCTTACAGTTGACATTGGCACTTCACGTCCTTGGGTGCTCAAACGTCACACCAATTGCAATAGCGAGAGAGTGATATATTTAATCACATGCCCCTGCTCACTCCGCTATATTGGTATGACGGCCAGGAAGGTTAAACTCCGAATTCAAGAACATAAAAGCACCATTAGGCGTAATAAACAGGCCACACGACTCACTAACCATTGCCTCACAATGAAACATTCTGCCGATGATATGGAATGGCTAGTCCTTGAACAGCTGTTTATTCCTCAACATGTTAGCGACATCTCACGCTATCTGTTCATCAGAGAACAAAAATGGATTTTCAAACTTAAATGCGATATTACAGGGTTAAATGACGAAATTCCCTGGATTCAACTCTTATTAAACATCAATCCTCTGAGTTGTGCATAATTGCCATTTGACTAACATAGGTGTCTTTTATGTGTATTGTTCTTACATTCAGCTTTGGAACATACACACTTACTTGGTTTATATTTATACCTATATATATAACACCTTAATAGACCTCGTAGTTTGACCCTCTCCTTGAACTGGTTCTGTACCTAACCGTTTCCTAACAGTGTCTTATACCAGAAATAGAGTCACTTTTGTACCCAATCTTTGCGCTTTGTTCCACAAAGCATATGAGCAACAACCCTTTTTTCGACACAGGTGCCTGAACAGTGACTAATGGGTGTTGTATTCTTTGACTATTAAATCATCAATTCTTTTTAGAATTGTGTTCTTTGAATTTTGCATTCTTCAATGGGGCTCTTAGAAGGGGATTTTTATTATTTTTGTCCTCTTCTATAGTGGGACACTTTGACTTTTTGTGCGCGATACGAGTACATATGGATGCTTCAGCTGGCTCCGTGGCAAAGCCTTTGTCCCTTTAAATTTCGGGTTTGCTGGCACTATTACTCTATGGTTGTTTGACAACTAACACCTATAGGTAACATAGTTATCTTCCCTTTACTCGCATTCGTTGTGCTCTTGTTTCACGAAACATACTGGCACTAATCAACCACCATAGAGCTACTCGTGCTCGATAACTGGCACGTTTACTCTACGGTTTCTTGACTACTAACACCGATAGGTAAACATTGTTATCTTCCTTTTACTTGAGTTCTTTTTTCACGAAGCATACCAGCATTAACCAATCACCATAGAGATGCTTTAACAGCGACCTATGAGCTCCTAGTTTGTTCTATTTCCGATTTGATGGTTCTTTTCCGGTTTCTAGCCCTCCTTACAAAGGACCTATCATCTAACAGTAGGAGGGCATTGTTGTTTCCTTTCTGGTCCGCATCCCCGTTTTAAGTACCTTCTGGTTTCCGATAGACGTCACCTTCCCCTCGGCTCAGACTAAAGCCGGAGGCACCGACGGACAGATGGGTCTTTGGGCCCGATGTAGGTAGGGCGTTACCGATCGGTAACGGCCGAAAATACCGATTTTTGGCCCTTACCGATCGGTAAACAGCCATCGAGATGTAGGGAACCAAAAACATAAAGAATCGGATAGAAAACCGAATCGGAATTAGTACCGAATGGGAAAGAATCCGATACGTACATACCGAAAATCGGATATGTAACGAATCGGAAAAACACCGAATCGGATGCAAAGACCGAATCGGTCCATGTACCGATTCGTTAGTGACACCGATTCGGAAAATCACCGATTCGGTCCATGTACCGATTCGTTAGTGACACCGAATCGGAAAATCACCGATTCGGTCCATGTACCGAATCGTTAGTGACACCGAATCGGAAAATCACCGAATCGGTCCATGTACCGATTCGTTAGTGACACCGAATCGGAAAATCACCGATTCGGTCCATGTACCGAATCGTTAGTGACACCGAATCGGAAAATCACCGAATCGGTCCATGTACCGATTCGTTAGTGACACCGAATCGGAAAATCACCGATTCGGTCCATGTACCGAATCGGTACAAAGACCGATTCGGACATGAGCCGAATCGGAAAACATGCCGATTCGTATGAATCGCCGATCGGGAAATTCCCCGATTCCGACAGTTGGGGAGATGTAGGGAGGCACAGAAACACCGAAATCGGCTCAAAATCGGTAGAATTCACTCGGTATTTACCATGGATTGCAATCAGGTGGTAACCAACTCCAACCCATATAAACAGTCCCAAAATGCATTGCAACTTGCAGGATGGCAGCTTTCTATGTCATTGCGAGGCGGCTACGGCTACAGCAGGAAGGACAGAGGGAATGGCTAAGAAATGAACAGGTCTACAGACAGAGGATAACCCTGTTCATGCTGACAGAGGCAGAGATACTACAGAGATACAGGCTGGACTCTGACACCATACTTGAGCTCATCAGGGATCTCAAGCCATTCTTGGACCACCACACCCCAAGGGCACACGCCATCCCTGCGCACGTCCAGGTGCTATGCAGCCTACACCTGCTAGCGTCTGGCAGCTATCAAAGTGGAGTAGCAGCAGCAGGAGGGGTGAGCCAGAGCAGCCTGTCAAGGTTCTTCCACACATTCCTTGACGCCATGATAGACAGGATGGACCAATACATCTCTTTCCCTGCAACCCACGCAGAACTGCTACAAACTAAAGCTGACTTCTACCAGATGGCACAATTTCCCCAAATCATCGGTTGCATAGATGGCACGCACATTCCGATTTGCCCACCAGCGGACACCGAATACATATACCGCAATCGGAAATCTACACACACCATCAACGTGCAGGTGATCTGCAATGCAAAGTGCACCATCACAGACCTGGTAGCAAAATTTCCAGGGAGTACCCATGACTCCTATATATTCCAACAGAGCGGCATATATGCACGGCTGATGGCTGGCGAATTTGGAGAAGGATACCTCCTAGGTGAGACACATCATCAGACCCCCATAACACATAGTAGGTAGGTGGAATACATGTATGCATGTGTCTAATGTGACCCCTTTCTCTTCCAGGCGACAGTGCATATGCCCTCCGGTCATTCATACTCACCCCCTACCTCAACCCCTCCACACCCAGCCAAAGGAGGTATAACCGGGCCCACATACGCACAAGGAATGTTGTTGAACGGACCTTTGGCATCTGGAAAAGTAGATTCAGATGCCTGCACAAGAGTGGAGGTGCAAGGCAGTATACCCCCATCACCTGCTGCAAGATCATAGCTGTATGTGCAATGTTACACAACCTTGCGGTGAAGAAGGGCACTGAGGTGGAGTTGTCTGACTACGAGGACCATGACGACGACGAAGCTGTGCCACTGACACAGCCAGCTGGGGTGTGTACGCCAAGTGATGGCAGATACAGACGTGAGGAGATCACTGAGAACTATTTCTGACTGAGTACAGATGCAAAGACAGCTAAATGTTGCATGGAAAAAACAAATTTTAATAGTGGTGCACCACAGTTACAGCACTGATGTGCATCAAAAAATGGAGTATGGTAAATAAAATAAAGTCCAAGGTTCTGGTTGCCTCACCCGCCCTTGCCAGGCTATTTTTTTGCCCGCTTGCCAGACCCACTGGGGTGTCCCTCAGCCCCCTCTGAATGCCCAGCAGCATCAGCGGAGCGCCTGGTGCTCCTCCGTGGCTCAGACGCAGCGCTGGCCGGGCTGCTGCGGCTGCTGCTGTCCCCAGCATCACCCAGGTCCAGGGCCGGATTGGAGGCGGTGTTTGCAATTATCATGGCCTCCATAGCAGTGGTGATCCTGGCCATCCCCCTAGTGAGCTCAGCCGTATGCTGACTAAGGACAGATTCCTGGTTGGCGCTGCGATGGCACAGTTGTGCCGTCGCCGCTGCAAGGCGGCCCATGGCCCGGTTCAGCACCCGGGCATCCCGCCTGCGCACCAGCTCATGCTCCTCCTGTCTGGCAGATGAGGGGGTGATGGCAGTGGTTAGCCTGCCTAACCCTGCTGCCACCTCCTTGTTGGATTCCACGACGGCCTGGAATCCCTTGACCAACTCTCCCATCTGCATGTTGTGCTGCAGGAGCTGGCGTTGGCAGGCCATGGTGGATCTTGCCTGTTGCCTCTGAATTTTAACCATCTGTCCCTCCAGGCCCAGGAATACACTGCCCTCCCGTGCTGGTGCAGCAGTGGTGGTGATGGTACGGCGCCGGGCACTGCTGCTTCCGGCCTGCTGAGTGGGCTGGGGTGCCACTGGTGGGGGTGTGAAGCTGGGCGGTCCCTGAGCCCCTGCTCCCGGGACAGGTTGAACAGGTGGCAAGGCCACGGTTGTGGCAGGAGCTGGTGTAGGCGGAATGGTGTCCCTTGTAGGGGAGTTCTCTGGGGAGAACTGCAAGGGGGGTGTGCTGGGCATTACTGGGGAGTGCAGTGCATCGAAGTCAATGACCAGGACTCCCTCCATTCCTAGCCCTGGGGTGTCTCCTTCCTCCTCCTCCTCCTGGCCTGCCTGGCTGGTGCTCGGCCCTGCGACTGCAGTGTCGGACGGTGCTGCTCCCTCTGATGCCACTGTTGTTCCGCCTGATGGGGCCCCTAGGTACAAAGAAGCATTTGTAAACTGAGTGCCGATGTATTACAGTCAGTACAATTATAGCATTCCACATGTCCTTGCATCTTCTTACACTGTGTCACACTGTTTCCTGTCTTGTGATTCTGCACTGCCATATTTAGCTAACTTCTGCTGACTACATGTACCATGATGCTTGTCTCTTGTATGTTGGTGACAGTACTGTGCTGGGGTTTGCCTATGCATTGTGTCTAATGGGGAGGTGTCTGGTAGGGTGTGTCATGATGCGCATGCTTCTTACCTGTAGCTGTGGCTCTCGCAGAGCTGTCCAGGGTCCCGATTCCACTGACACTCTCCCTCTCAATAGTGCTGGAGACCATTTCCTCCAGCTCGGTGAGGGGTGGCGCCGGGTTCCTGCCTCCTCCAGTGCCTCCAGCCTGCCTCTGTATCTCAGCCATCTTCCTCTTAGTGAGGCTGCGGATGTCATAGAACCTCTTTTTTAGTTCTTCTACAGACCTGGGGGTGACACCCGCAGCATTCACCTTCTGGGCGATGTCGGCCCAGATTCTCCTCTTGGTGCTGTCTGGCACGTTGAGGGACAGCTTGCCAAACAGCTGGCGGTGCACCCTCACCACCTCCTCGACCAGCACCTGCAGTTCGGTGTTGGTGAACTTCGGCTTCCTCTTCTGGGAGGACTTCTGGCTTTCTGACTGCTCTGCCATGTTCTCCAGTTCAGTTGGCAACCTCCTACTCCCACTGCTGCAAACTGTGAGTGTTGAGCTCAGGCTGGCTCTCCAGAAACTTCTTAATTAGCTGCACCTGCCAGTGTTGCCACTCCCTGTTTGGGTGGGGGAGGGGGAGCCACCTCATTGGCTGAATCGGCTTTAGACGAATCGGATTTTACCGAATCGGTAAAATCCGAATCGGTGTTATCCGATTCGGTATTATCCGATTCGGTAAAAGCCGAATCGGTTCCTTCAATGCATTCCTATGGGCTTTTTTCCCCATGGGTGTGTTTTCATGGCTACGAATCTATGATTGCCGATTCGGATTTTACCGAATCGGCTTTTACCGAATCGGTATTCGCCGATTCGGGGCTATCCGATTCGGTGGTAGCCGATTCGGTAATTTCCGATTCGTTGTTAGCCGATTCGGTACTTTCCGATTCGGGCCGAGCCCAATCGGAACGTACCGATTCTCATTACCGATGCCGCCCGATTCGGTATTCATTCGTTTTTTTTTCCCTACATCTCGTTTTCCGATTTCACAATACCGATTCGGCCCGCCTCGGTATTTTGAAATCGGAAAATCGCGTTTACCTACATCGGGCCCTTTGTTCTTATGAACTAGTAGGTCTTGCGGGGCAGTATTCGCTGAGTACAATTTTCGCAAGCTTGCCTTGAAACACGCATGCTGAGCGGAACAATATGTGTATCTTTACCGCATTTATTGATTTAACGCTTTAACTTTCTAAGCTATCCATCCTTGGTAGATAAGTTGTACTATCTATACCTTACGCTTCAAGTTGTAGTGTAATCTATTGCGGTTACATCAAGATGTAGAGCCATTACATCTCTACTTGCACATAATATTGTTTTTATTTAAAGTTTGCTCGCCATCACTGAGTATCCACATATGACACTGTGGCGACTCGGCTGGGGCTACTTGATGTTGCCATCCATCTTTTTTGTTCACCCCCTCCTGAGGGATTTTATCCTGCATGAATAAAGGGAACTTCTACAGATTATATATATCTGTGGTGATCTATACATATGCTTTCCCTCCCCATTCTCTTAGAGCGGGGCCTCTTTTTTGACCTGAGCGAGTGCCATGCGAGGTGAGGCTATCTCGAAAAAAATTTGGGGTGAGTCCCCCCCTTTTTACTTGAATTTGGATACGAATGCATGTATTCTTTGTTGGACAGATGTGTTGATGTCTTGTGTCCTTTGTTTCTCCATAATTATTTTTGGTTTTAGGAGAGATTCTTCATCATGATGTGAGACTACCATATAGTAAACAACTACCGGTAGGTTCATTTGTTTTGCTCACTTTAATCACTCACTTAATGTTGCAGTATTGTAATTTACAGGTCCTGACGAAAGCCTTGTTAGGCTGAAACATGTTGACCACATAGCTTTGACATCTGATAGTATTATTTGTTTAACATGCTATCTTCACTCTGCTTTTAATCTTACCAATATGATGACCCCCTTAATAAAGTCCTTTTCTTGGCATCATATTAGGTAATCTTAATCCCCATTGTTCTCACTATTTTACACACACTTTTTTGAGCACTGCAACTTTTTCTTTCCACTCAACCCACCAATAATTCCTGTTGGCTCTCTCTCACTGGTGGATCTGTTACTAGTATTCCTCTACATACGTTCAGAAAGGTACCTAGCAGATACCAGTTTTCAACCAAACCCAGATGACGAGATTCCGCCAATGGGTGGGCTGATGGGTACTTTTCTCCACTTTTCTCTCCTCATACTAACTACTTTATCACACTACTCATGAGTGTTCAGATTATTGTAGTTTTCTTCCTAGACGCTTAGCATTCCTTGTGTTTTTGTTGATAGAATGCTTGGGTGCCTGATGTGAGTGTTGTCAGTTGGGAGATGGGCTGAGCAGCTAGTAGGCTGCTCCTGGGAGGGCTGCGTGTTCCAGACCTCTGCTTCCTGTTATCTTACTTATGGACTTAATAAACTCCTATTTAACTCATCTACGTCTACCTCGGGTACTTTATTATCTGAACACGTGGACTAGCATACTACACAGTCTTCATCAGCTGGATCCCCAAAGAATCCAGAAAGACGGTTATCCACGCACTCTTCGCCAGCAGACTAGACTACGGCAGCTCTCTACACCGTTTGTCACCCAGAAACAGCTCAAGAAACTACAGAACGTCCAAAACACCACAGCCAGATTGGTCCTCGACATCCCATGCCGCAGCCACATCACTCAACACCTCCGACAACTCCACTAGCTCCCAATCAACAAGAGAATCACCTTCAAGCTCCTCACACATGCCTACAGAGCTCGCCACCACGAACGAACAGCATACCTGAACCACTGCCTTGCATTCCACGTACCTGACAGACAACTCCATTCTGCCCAACTCGCCCCAGCCTCCTTCCCAAAGATCCACAAGACCAGAACCTGGAACCAAGACCTCTCCACCTCAGGCAATCTGCGTCGCTGACCCAATTTAAAAAGGACCTCAAGATCTGGCTCTTCTAATTAGCCTACTCCCAGAGGGAACATCAGTCCCCTCCCAGTGCCTTGAGACCCTCACGGATTGAATGATTAATTGAAGGCTATGGCATAAAAGATGGAGAAAATAAAGAGAAATCTCAATACATGTCTACGTGCGTGACATGCTTTGGGTCACGATAGGGCTGCTAACCCTGTGGGTGAATTAAGGCACCATGTGGAACCGCTGACTGGTTCTACACCCATCTGGCTCTCTGTTTGACACATAAACACATTCCCTAGACAGGAACCCTAAGCACACCCAACTTTCTCCTTCAAGCATCCCAACTTTATGTGGATCTCTAGGAGGCTTCAGAGGGCTGAACCTCACAGTGACTAACCTGATTACATGCTTCTCCAGTACTGTCTATAAGGAACTCCCTCCGTAAAATGAACATCTGAATTCAAAATACCAGCCTGATAACATCAGGCTGGTGAATCTCAATTGTGGAAAAAAGCCAAATTTGCAAAAAACATTTCGAGAAAATCAAATGATTATCATGGAAAAAATATACCAGACCCAGGATGAAAGACTGGGTCCAAGATTTACATATCAAAAATGAGGATAACAAGTTACAATTCATAATACATAGGAATTTTAAAAACAATTGACAATAAAAATAATTTAAGAATGGTAAAGGGGGCTCTTGAGTAGTTTATTCTACTGCAATCCGAATCTCAAGGCGCATCAAAGGGAGGATTGTAGAATTTGTCAAAAACTGAAGTTAAACAAAAACATGAAGTCCAAATGTGGGTACCGGGACACTGAATCTAATACGACAGAGAATGGGTAGAAAGGGCTGTACAATGGGCTCAGAAACAAAACTAAAAGATAATGGAATAAGCATTGGCAAAGCCAATAGGTTTCATCTACGCAAGATCAATTGGCCTTGCCAATGTTTTTTGGCCATGTTGTACATCAGTGTAAAGTAGAGTAGAGTGGAGTGCAGTGGAGTGGCATGGTGTAGCGTGAAGTGGCTTAGAGTGGAGTAGAGCTGCTTAGACTGCCGTAGAGTATAGTGAACTGGCGTAGAGTATAGGGAACTGGCGTAGTGTGGTGTGGAGTGGCATAGAGTGGGGCACTGTGGAGTGGAGTGCAGTGGAATGGCATAGAGTACAGTAGAGCAGAGTGGTCTAGAACAGAGTGGTGTAGAAGGAAGTGGCGTAAAGTAGATTAGCGTAGAGCTGAGTAGAGTGGCGAAGACTGGAGTGAGGCAGACTAAAGTAGCGTGGAGAGAAGTAGAGTACAATGGCATATAGTAGAGTGGGGTAGACAAGAGTGCTGTGGAGTGGCTTGGAGTTGAGTAGAGTGGCTTGGAGTGGTGTAGAGTAGAGTGGCATAGAGTGAAATGGGGTAGAGTGAAGTGACATAGAGTGGGACAGAGTGGTTTAGAGTGCAGTGGCATAGATTTGATTGGCATAGAGTAGAGTTCAGTAGAGTTGAGTGAAGTGGGGTAGACTAGAGTGGCGTTGAGTGACATGGAGTGGAGGACCATGGCTGGACTGGAGTAGAGTGGCGTATAGTAGAGTGATGAAGAGTAAAGTGACATTGTGTTGGGTAAAGTGGCACACAGTGTAGTGGCATAGCATAGAGTAGAGTGGCGCAGAGTGGAGTGTAATAGAGATGCATGGAGTGGCGTGGAGTGCAGTGGTGCAGAGTAGAGTGCAGTGGCGTAAAGTAGAGTGGCATAGAGTGGTGTAGAGTAGAGTGATGCATAGTGCACTAGGGTAGAGAGGAGTGCAGTGGCATAGAGTAGAGTGGTGCAAAGTAGAGTAGCATGGCATAGAGTGCAATGGCATAGAGTGCAATGGTACAGAGTAGAGCGCCATAGAGTGCAGTGGTGTAGGGCAGAGTGGTCCAGAGTAGAGTAGAGTGGCATAGAGTGCAGTAGCGTAGAGCATAGTGGTGCAGAGTCAAATAAAGTAGCGTAGAGTGCAGGTGCATAGGGTAGAGTGGTGTAGAGTAGAGTAGAGTAGAGTGGTGTGGCGTGAAATAGAGTTGCATAGAGTAGAGAGGTGCAGAGTAGAGTGCAGTTTACAGAGTGGTGCAGAGTAGAGTTCAGTGGCGTAGAGTGGAGTGCAGTGGTGCAGAGTAGTGGTGTAGAGTACAGTTGTACAGAGCACGTGATGTAGAGTAGATTAAAGCGGCATAAAATGCAGTGGTGCAGAGTAGAGTTCTTGGCATGGAGTGCAGTGACGTAGAGTAGAATGGTGCAGAGTAGACTGGCATTGAGTACAGTATTGAGTAGAGTGGTGTGCGCATAGATTTGAGTGGTTCAGAGTAGAGTGTTGTAGAGTGCAGTGACATTAAGTGCAGTGAAGTGGAGCGGTGCAGAATAGATTACCATGGAATACAGGTAAGGTAGAATCGTGCAGTGGAGTAGAGTAGAGTGTCGTAGAGTGCAGTGGCATCAAGTGTAGTGGCATAGAGTGGTGCAGACTATAGTGCAGTGGTGTAGAGCGAAGTGGCATAGAGTGGTCCAGAGTGGCATAGAATATAGTGGCATAGAGAGCAGTGGTGTAGAGTAGAGTACAGTGGCATAGAGTAGAGTAGTGCAGAGTAAAGTGCAGTGATAGAGTACAGTGACATAGAGTAGAGTGCAGTCACGTAGAGCGCAGTGGCATGGAGTACAGGGTAGGAGCTGGAAGGGAAAGGAAGCAACAAGGCAGAGGGATAGGTAGGAGGGAATGGTGGGAGGGAATAGAAGCTACATGAACGGGGAAAAGGCCTGAAAACATTTGCATTCATATGGAGTGCTCAGTGGCGTAACAGAATTTGAGGAGCATCGCCTTCAAGGTAAGCATGGGCGAATTTTGCGAATCTCGCGTTCGCGAATTTTGCGGATTTACGAACTCGCAATCCGCAAAATCCGCGAATTCTCGCGAATTTGCGGATTTTTTTTTGTGTGTTTGCCACTCTCTGTCACCACTGCCACTCTCTGACTACTCATGCCACCCTCTGGCCCACCCATGCCACCCTCTGTTTCATCACAGCACCCTCTGGTTGTCCAGTCAGTGTACATTATTGTGGCAAAGCAAAGCACACCTTCCCTGCCTCAAGTGACCTGAATTAATTTGGGGCTGATTAATGTGTCACAGAACATTTTTTTAGCTGGCACCTGCTTCCTTAGTGCTTCCTGATTAGTGATCTTTTGCACTTGCTAAGTGCTTTCATTGTTGCAAAATTAGTTACAACACCTGCCCTGCCCCAACTGACAATAATGAATTAGGGGCTGATTAATGGATTTGAACTTCCAGCCTGGCTCCTGCTTGTCTCCCTTAGCTGTAATTCAGGACCTTTGTGGCATATGTGTAACTATTCTGAGGTTCAGAGCAGGGTCACATAATAGTTGCAACTGGCAACTGAACTCTGGAGGGGCCCCTCAGAACAGCACTACAGGAAATGGCTACTAATGATGAGCCTGAACTTTTGAACCTGGTAAGTAGTTTCAGTTTTGCTAAGATCGTATTTCTGCAATTTAGCGCTTATTCGCGGGGCGCGAAGTTGCACTGGGAAGCCGCGAACTCACGCGAACAGTGCGAGCAAGCCATAAAATCCGCTGCTCGCGGATTTGCGGATTTTGCGGGAGATTCGCGAATCTCGCGGATTGCGAATTTACCGAAAATCCGCAAAATCCGCGAGCGAAACGGATTTTCCGCCCATGCTTACTGCAAGGTGCAGGGAAGGGCCCCGCTCCAGATTTTATCAGGAGCTCTCGGACGAGAGTACTGTGCTGAGAGGACCCACTGCAGCTCGGGCCTACCTGCACCGGGGGAGCTGGCGGGACCTGTGTTACGCCACTGAGAGTGCTTGAACACAAAGAAAAAATAAGCTCCAAAAAGAGGAGCAGTGGTTTGACAGAAGTACTTGCTCCATGCTCCAGAGGAGGGGCAAATACAAGAAGAGGACACAACACCCACATGCCATGGCACTGGGGGGCAAAGGGAATGAGCGACCCTGAAGTAAACAAATCGTAAGCTACGGGCGGACTGTGTGTACACACCCTATCTTGCAGAGACAGCACATGCGCTGTCTTGGGGAAACATAAAATGGGGAGGGGTGAAAAATGGGTCCCCATGGAAGAACCCTAGGCAAAAACTAATGGCCTTGGGAGGAGTTTTGGAGAAGATAGTGTAGAAAGCAGTTTACCTGCTGAAAAAAATGGGATAAAAGAAATGGAACGTCCAGAAGACATGGAAAAACAAACCTGTAGAAAATCAGTTTCCATCAAGAAGAACTTTCAGCAATCAGCTAGTCTGGGGAAGGTCATTCACAGTGAAAATGAAATCCAACCGGTAGGAAGGGAAGGAGTGATAGCTGGTTTCCTAATTTTGTTTTTCTACAAATTCCTATCCAATCATCTACTGCAGCAGAATAAGTGTAAGACCCTTGTGATTTCTACCTGGGGGAATAGGTATTTCTGCCCTGACAAGTAAAGACCGAGAACGTTACCTCTTGTGTGAAAGTAAACCTCAGTGCCCTGTGAGTGAATCTGATGCTGTGAGTTCCTTGCATGAGGAACTCGCACTATCGACCACCCTGTATGTAATTAATCTACGGTGTCCTGCTGTGCCGGTGCACTTGAGAAAGGGGCTTTATTAGAGCTATGTGTGGAGAGTATACATAGTCTTCTTGGACCCCAAGGTCCGATAGAGGCAAAAAGTGAAATGTTATGACATTTTCTAGGAAAGATCAAAATACCCATCAAATACTGTTGCACACAAACCAGGATAAGAGCTCATGTCAGTGCCATACTAGGCACGCTTGGTGCTTGGAAGGAAGGGTGCGGGGTGGGGTGGGAGGGTAACAAATATTGGAAGCCAGCTACATTTTGTTCTGTCTCTGCCTATTTTGGTTTGTTTGTTTATTTCAGGTGTGTGTACATCACCTGTTTACATTGCCCTGTCTTTGGGTATTTGTTTGTGTAAATTTTGAGGCATATTCGCAAGGATGTATCGCTGAGTTATCAGCAATTTATCGCAGCCAAAATGGTGATAAATTTATCACCCCATTCACAAGGTGATGCTAACAGACCACATCACCAGTTTACCTGCAATTGCAGCCGCAAACAACATCGCCACAGAGGGCACCAGCAACTATTGCTAATGAGATGCAGAGTAGGCGTTCCCGTGCAAAAAGCCGCTGCAACACCACTCCGCAACATTCTCAATGACCAGCCAGATTGGCGAAAAGAACACAAAACAGGCGATTAGACGCGTTAGCAGCAGGAAATTAACACCCGCTCTGACCTGGTGTAAAGTCGGATGACAGCCTGCACCAGAACAGGGAGCCCAACCCAGAGCCACACCTGAAGAACAACAGATGCCATGGAGCTACTGATGATGCATCTCGGAGCCCCAACAGGGCCACAACACCCACTGCCACCACATCTCCCCCGCCTCCTGACAACCGCAGAGGCAGCGCAGACAAAGACAGCGGACCTTCAGGAAACGCACCAGTCTCGCAGACTTAACACCAGAGAATGACATTGTCCACTACAGGCTCAATAGGACAACCATCCTCCACATCCTGAACATCATTGCCCATAGTCTGATGGTAGCAACACAGCGGACAAACAACATCCTTCCGCAGACAAAGCTGCTGGCTGTGCTACACCTGTTGGCCTCTGGTACCTGCCAACCAACAACCGCCAAAGTCGGAGGAGTCTCACAGCCAGCCCTATCCAAGTTCCTCACACCTGTCCTATATGCCATCATCAGCTTGGTACCCCAGTACCTATACTTCCCCCACACTGCGCAGGAACAGCTGGAGATCAAGCAAGGCTTCCACACGATAGCTGGCTTCCCGCATGTGTTGGGGGCAATTGACTGCACACATGTCCTACTTGTGCCCCCTGCCGACACTGCACACAATTACCGCAACAGAAAGCACACGTATTCCATCAATGTGCAGGCAAAAGTGGACCGCCGGGGACTCTTCACCAACGTTGTCTCCAACTACCCAGGCAGTGTGCATGATTCCTACATCTTCCGGCAATCCATCATCAACCAGCGCTTCCAGAATGGCATCTACGGCAATGCACTGCTTGTTGGTAAGTACCAAATGAACACACCACACACCCTAACTCCACAATCATGCAAATCACAACTCTGGGAATGCACACATTACAAACTCACAAACGACATGCCAAACAACAAGCCGACACACCAGACACAACAGCACAACTTACTGTGATAACATGGGATAGCTATGTACATCAGCCAACAATGGTATGGAACCTCAGCCACACAATAGCAGACCATGGGGAGAGATGGGAACCAGTCATGTGCAAAGGAGACAAGTGACCCATAAATTAGGAGGTACACAATGGCAAGTGTGGATGTGCTGGACAGACTGCAGAATGCAGACCACACACATATCCATGTCGACATACACAGCTAGTGTATGGAGTGTAGTGGACAGTGGATGCAACCATGTCACCCAAGCCAGTGGGGAAGACCGCAGAAATGTAGCTTGTTTTTATGTTTCCCCCCGTAAGCGTGAGTGGAGTGGGCTGGACCGGTGTACGCCAGGCTAGAGTATGGATGTGAATAAAAAGCACATAGCTCTGGGCGTGGTTCTCATCCGGAATGGCCAAAGTGTCTGCCATGGCGGTGCCACTCACCCCGCCACGAGGCTGACACCATTGCCGTGAGCGGTGTGGCCTGCAATCCTGTGTGCCTGCTGCACCCCGGGCCGCAGGTCCCCGAACCCGTCTTGCATGCCCCTGTGCACCCAGGCCTCACTGCTTACCTGCCGACACCGGCATGTGTCACAGAGGGCCCACCACGTGCCGGCGGAAGTTCCAAGGCCGAGTACCGCGACCTTGGCAGCCTTCTCAGACCATCATGGCCTCAGCGAGCAAGGCCCGCAGTACTCCTTTCTCGTTGATGTACTCCACCGGCATACACAGCGGACAAGTTGGTAACACATTTGGAACTGAGTCTTGATTACACAATGGCAGAGTACATATTTATGGCTGATTTTATGTCACTATACTCCCTTCAATGTGGTGCCACCAACTCTGTGCATAGCATTCCAACCACACATGTCGGTGGGCCCTTGCTGAGTTCGGCCTCCGGCCTACACTGCGGTCATGTAGGTCACACCTTTGGAACTGAGTCTTGATCTCTTCATGGCAGAGTTTTTATCATTGAACAGGCCTCATTGCAGTCTGCATCCCCTTGCAGCTCTGGTGCCACTAACTGTGTGCCACGGAAGTCATGGGCACTCTATGGTTGAACTTTGGTGCGTCTGATTCTATGGCCTGGGGGTTGTCTTCACCATCATGTAGCTGAGACTGACATGGTGGTAAACAGGAGACTGTAGCATTCAACCCCTCCATGTTGCCTGTTTATGCTTACTTCTGCCCTCTGCATCATGCCCTGGATGGACAGCTTCCACTGCCCCCGTAACACTCTGTGAAATTCACCTTGGACATCAACGAGGACCCGCTCAGCTCTCGTGGCCCTACCTCAGTGCATCGCAAGTCACCGTCCCGTGGTGGTGTGCCTGTGCCAGCCGCAGTGCATCGGGGGCCACTAACTCTGTGCAGCTCAAGTCATGGACCCTTTCTGTTTGAACTTTGAACTTCTGGTGTCTAATCACTGTTGTAGTTGTTGCCTGCACCAACCAACCCCTGATGGGTGGCTTACACTACCCAACACAAATTCAGCACAGGCGTCATTGGACATGTGACCCTGGCAATAAAAGTGGCCGGGCGCACGTGTCCGTAGTCAGTTCCACCACTCATCTCAGTGTGTCTGTGTTGTCATTATGTATGCATGATGGCCCGGGGCCATACCACATTACAATGTGCTGTGTACAGCGGGCGCAACTTTGTCACCTCAGGCAGGGGGGTAGACCTGGGACATGTAGCTGTGTGGTACCCCCCTGGGAGCGTAAGCGGACTGGACTGCCGTATACAGCGTAGGGGTGTGGTAATTTAACACGTGGCTCTGGGCATGGTTAAGTTTAGGCCTTGCCAAGGAAGTAACTAATATGTGTGTCTCTGTTGTAGTGTCAGCACCACCCGTCACGCTATATTCAATGTTGCCATGTAGCATGCCCCCTGAGTGCCGGGTCTGACGAGGGGTGATTGAGGGAGCGCTAGCACTCTCGGGTTCCGGGATCATACATGCCAACTGTTGTATGTGGCGCTATTGCCACAGCATAAGCCAAAGGTCTACCCTCAATCTCATGGCCAGTTCAGCCAGACATGAACTCTACATCTGTGTCCGCCCTGTCCTTACCATAGGCCTACACACATGTGTCCGCCCACCTTCAGCGCACAACATCACTGTGTCATTGTCAGGCTTTTGGACATGGGCAGACAGGCTTGACAGTGGTGTGCCGTAGGGGTGCAAGTGATGCAACCATGCTGCGCACACTAGTGAATAGGCTCAAAGGGAGGGAGGAGCAGAAGTGAGGCTACGTAATACTCATTGAGGGAGCGCATTTGCAACAAGCAGTACATGTCATACAGGAATCACTGAGTCACACATATCACACACCAATGAAGCAGTGAGCCTGCCAGCACATCATGCAGAACAAAGTATTGACTCATGTCTCTTTGCACTGTCACAGGTGATCAAGGATATGCACTCTGCGCTTGGATGATGACACCCCTCCGAGCCCCAAACACACAGGCCTAGAGACAGTACAATGCGGCCCACAAACGAACCAGGGGCATCGTGGAACGCACATTTGGCGTGTTGAAGTCACGTTTCAGGTGCCTGGACATCACAGGTGGAAGGCTCCTGTGCAGCCCAGACATGTGTGCAAGATGATCGTTGCATGTTGTGTGTTGCACAACATATGTGTAAGCAGCAATGCCCCATGGATACAAGTGCCAGATGCATCGGTCGATGATGAGGGAGATGAGTCAGGTGGACCACACCCCACTGCAGCCTCAGCAGGAATAGCCCGTAGGAACACCATAATTGACAATTTCTTCACATGAGCACATCACATTGTGACAGTCCTTAGCAATCATGGGACAGTCCAAAATGACCACAGGCACTGCATGTGCAAATAAATGCATTTCAAGACACATTCAAGACACATTCCCTGAGTGCATGTCACTCCTCTGTACAACCACATCACTCAGACAGATCTGAGTGTGACATGTAGTGCTGACAATTTTATGATTTGTTAATGGATGGTAGGTGTGTCACCTCTGTGCAAGGAGGCTGTTTAGGGCGTCACGTATTCGACCTGTCAGTTCTGTGTGTCACAGTTAGTATGGAATCCCACTCTTCGGTGTTTCACATGTGTTCCAAATCATTACATTCTGGTTGTCATTTGTGACCTACAGGTGACAACATGGCACCTTTTGGGGTCAGATATGTACCACCATGATGCAGGGATGCACCCTATGACTCGAGTCCCACAACATGGGCAACATATACCTATGTGGGAGTCACTGCCCCTTCATTCTGTCCATGCTTTCATTATTGATTGGTCATGGACATGACACGTCTTTGTGCATGAGGCATGGTTGTCCCTCTGCAATGTAAAGTGGGTAGATGCGGTTTCACAGTGTGTTCCATGTATGTTTCCGCATTGGCGCAGTTTACATGCAGACTGCATGTCAATGTGCATTGTGTCTGGTTGTGAGGAGATGCCTATTTGATGCGGGACAATGGTCATTCGTTCTACGTCACGGGTGTGGGGTTATGCTCATACATTATCATCTCACCGCTTTTTAGCTCTGCTTTTCTGGTAAATTTCCCCCCCTGATGGTGGGAATTGCAGGCCTGTCGCTGGTTATCGCTGATTTTTGTATTGTGATTGCCCTCATCACAACTTATTTTGCATTCGTGTTTCGCATTTTTGCAGCGTCGCATTGACTTTATCGCGGACATTTGACGTGTTATCGTGGGCCTATCGCATGGTACCACTGTGTTTTGAATACAATGTTAACACAGCGTTATTTTCCCGCGATAGACCGCGATGTGAAGAGTTGCGTTAAGCTAATTTCACTGTAATTATCACACGTTCTTGAGAATATCCCCGTCTATGTCTTTATCTTTCATTTTGTGTGGGTTTGTCTATCATCTGGTTGCGCTGATTTTTGGCTTTCCACATTTGCCTGTGTGGTTTGTGCCTCCATGTATCTCGGTGAGACAGGGGATGGGGAGACAAGGAGAGAGAGAGAGAGAGAGAGAGAGAGAGAGAGAGAGAGAGAGAGAGAGAGAGTGTGTGTGGGTGTGTGTGTGTGTGTGTCTGTCTGTCTGTCTCTTCGGTGGGTTTGTCCTTGTGTGTGCATTTACAGTCTTTTCTTGTCTGTTTATGTGTGCGTGCTGATGATAAAATGGAGGGCAGAATGAAAGCGTGAACCCAGACTCGTGTCTGAAGCGCGAGCTCTTCACACCGGTGATTGGCAGCAGTCGGTGTTATTGAAATTCAGCATCCTTAATTAATCCTTCATTATTTCTCGTGATATCCGCGGAAAGATGCAAACAGTAATTGCCTGCCTTTGAAACAGAGCCTGGCTGTGGAGTGGAGGGAGGGGGTGACAGCTGGAGGTGCGAACCAGCTGTAACACGGGAGCGCTGAGGGGGAGGCGAGGGGCGTGCAAGAAGCGAGGCAGAGCATGGCGAGATGGAGAGAGTACAAGGGGAAAGAGAGAGAGGCGCACAAAAGAAGACAACGGGACACGAAGAGAAAGAGAGGACGAACGGGTGCAGGAAGAGGAGATAATAGCACAGGCAGCGCCAAGGAATTGTAAATTGTGCTCGACCTAGGCCTGTCGCAGCCCTCTGTGAGTCCCCTGCCTTGAATCTCTTCCAAGGATTTTCTAGTAGCAACCAATGGAACGCTTTGCATTTTACGCCGCCCAGGCATTAACAACAGGTTAGACACTGGTTTATTATTCAAGCAGGGTGACTACCACTTACCTCAAGGAGCAATCACAGCCCTTGTCATAGTGAGCATTAAAAGTCACTAAATTAGCCTGGGTTCCTCCAGGAAATAGCCTCTTGTAGCTTGTTGTATCGCTGTAGATGGAGCGGGCGTTCAGCCTTAGGACCCTTGGAGCCTACTTCTTTGTCCTGGATATAAGAGGGAGCAGGTCCAGTCCTTCAGGCCTAAGGTCACATAACTCTTCTGACCTTCTGAAGAGCCAGGAAATGTTTCGCAGTTGGTGCTTGGAGGTGCCACGTTTATGTCTGGCACTAGCCAGTAGGTGGGAATGACTCCTGAGCATGCCCTAACCAATAGCGTAAAAGTTCCCGGGGCCAACCCTACTCACTTTGGACAATGTGTGAGGATAGCAGAAGTCTCCCGCCAGACTGAACTTGAGCTCTGAGGGCTGGGCATGTGTGTTGGGGGAGTGTACTATGGTAATCCTTGTGTCCTGAACCAAAAGGGGGGGGACTAAGGGCTTTATCGAGGTCCAGCATACATCCCAGGAGAAGTCAACCAGAAGAAGGTCTGCAGTTCCTGACAGGGCAAGGGGAGCGAGGTCAGCTAAGAGAGGCAATGTCGTCCCTTAATGGTGGAGGGAAAAGGGGATCCCTCCTTTGGAATTCAGGCCCTCACACACCCGGCCAGCTTGGTGTCATGCTTCATCATAAGGGTTGCTCCTCATCAGAGCAGCACTGCAATACCTGACGGGCTCCCTATGAGGGGCTCTTTGGCCGAGATTTTTTATTCCGTGCCGTTTGGTGCCGTGGGTGTGAGGGACCTAAGGGTGTAGATTTATGCAGTGAAGATCAATGGATCATGCAAAGGTTAAAACAGGAAGTGGAAGTCCAAACAGAATAATTTTATTGAATAAGGCTTCCAACTTGGCTAAAAAGATAAAGTGGCACACTCCTGATATGATGCGTCATGATACCGCGCTCTACTTATATGGTCGACATGTTTCTTGCCTTGGTGTCAGAATGATCTAGCTGCAATTCATCAGGACCTAAAAGAACAGTCTATCTACACTATTTGTGGTGTTCTGGTTAATTGACCGTGATAGGCCACAGAAAGCACCTCAGAAGTGGTACCTGAAACTGCGATGGCCAACCTAATGGTATAAAATCAAAATGATTTAACAATAGTAGCGGTTGATTACAATTCATTATCGAACATATCTGTCCCCTATGCGATTCAGTGTAGGTAGTGGAATCATAGTGCCCCAAACATGTGTTACACAATTATGACGTGCTCGTGAAAGACGCAAACGATGGATAAAAACACACACTGGTATAATTCTCACACTGAAGCAGTAGATGGCACAACAGGTGAAGCAGTCAACTAATGACATTTAACTTCCAGGCCCTGGTTACATCTTGCACCACATTCAAGGGACTTATGGGCATGTTCAATATACCAGTAAGGAGTATGCCAATTCAACTATGTTAAAAGGGGGGGAACACAGACACTTTTCTACTGGGTATCAGAAGTAAAGTGCAGAGAGTTCTAAATCCACCGAAAATATAGTGTGCAGCAATAGGTGAGAAAATGCAGTCTGACCACACAGAAATGGCTGATTTCTTAAAGTTAGGATTAAAACAAATCCCAAATGTTTAATAGCAATTTACGCATTTTATTGCATATT
The DNA here is from genome assembly GCF_964263255.1 of Lissotriton vulgaris. NCBI lineage: Eukaryota > Metazoa > Chordata > Amphibia > Caudata > Salamandridae > Lissotriton > Lissotriton vulgaris. Next base: position 163,116 of record NW_028255417.1, on the reverse strand, counting down.
TTAATTGTAGCTGTAAAACCTGCATTTGATGAAAATACCCATGTTTTACTAGGTAGCATTAGAAGGAGTGTCTGTGAAAAAAGAATGTCAAATAAAGATTAAACATGGGATAGTTTGGAAATGCAATTCTAAAGGGAACTTCAATTTTATAACCAAATAATGTTTGTAATTGATGTACTTGAGTGCCAGCTACTAAAAACAAGTCTCAGGTTTACACTAGTACCCATTAGTGCTTCACGTAGGAAAATGAAAACGATATGTGTGGAATACTTGGAATCATTTTTAACACTAATAATTAGTTTGAAGGCCATATTGTTATGTTATGTTGTTTATACTGAATAGAGTGAGAAGAATCACCCCCGAAGGGGTATCTCGGTGCTAGGGCATAGGCCCAGAGAAAGGAAAAAGGAAAAGAGGAGTGTTTAGAAAAGCCAGGTTTCAAGAACTTTTTTAAACAAACAAAATCAGTGCACGCATGGATGTATAGCAGAAGCCTGTTCCAGTAATGTGGCCCAAAATAGGAAAAGGATAGGCCTCTGTGTCTTGCTGTGTGAATACTACAAAAACAACAATTGATGGACAGAATGCAGAACAATGTCATACATTCACCCCAATACAGAGATCTGGGCCTAAATCCATCGTTTTTTTGCACTCCACACAACCCCAGTTCAGACATGGCCGTATGCAAATCAGCCTTGACCCTGTGCCACATGGGAACAGTCCAGCCCGAACTGCCAAGCCATGTCTTCCCAGGACCGGAATCAAGCATCCTAGGACCGGTTTCTGGCTATCAGCCGTCTTCAGCCAGGATAGCTTGACTCCAGTGGTGTGGAGAGCCTGGGACTCACGTCTGAGCATACCCTTCCCACTCGGGGTGACAAATGCAAAAACAATTGTGAATACAGCATGGTCGGAGCAAGAGTTCGTCCTTGGATCTGAGATTTCTAGTGTATAGATAGGGAAAGAGTTTGTTATGAAAGTACGCCAGACCTTTGCCTGAAAGAGATCTGTGTACTAGGCATAGTAACCTGAAAATGGCTAGTTCCTAATGGGAAGCCAATGTAACGATCTTAGGGTGTGCTCCGAGGGGGTGTGGGGAAGAATTTTGAGAACATGGCGAGCTGAGGTGTTGCCCTAATTTCAGTGCTTTAAGTGGGCCGGTACTCACCGGTACTGAGTACCGGCACTTCTTTTTTTTTCTCCCTCTGAGTACCGGAACTTCTCCGTGCCCAGGGAGAGTACCCGTACTCACTGCAGCATGTTGGGATTTCCCAATGATCCCAAAGAAATGGTCATCATGAGAGCGTGCACAGCATTTCTACTTTGCAGTGTAGGCTCACATGATTAGCATTTCACACTGGCAGTGGCAATCATCCGGCCATCAGCAACGGTGTGTAGTCACCACCCCACAGCTGTGTGGCGGGAAGCAATGGAAGCCCTTTAAATATGCAGTTTGCAATGGTTTACCCTTCCTTCTTTGCCATCCAGCAGTGGACAAGCGCCTGAGTATCAAATTTCCCTCAAGGGCCAGGCAGGGGGACCCAGGACTGTGGGGCATATTATCAAGGACCGGTGTTAAAATTGCCACTGTTTTATCGGCAGGAAAGTGCCGATGAAACGGCGATAATGAACTTGATAATGCGCTCTTGTTAATTCCCATAGAAGCCCATGTTCTGGTGTTAACATGGGCTTTTATGGGAATTAACAAGAGTGTATTATCAAGCCCATTATCCCCGTTTCATCGGCAGTTTCCTGCGGATAAAACGGCGATAATTTTAATACCGGTCCTTGATAATATGCCCCCCTATTCCTGCATCCAGCACCATCCGGGATACAGGAAGCAGCAATCAGATTCCTGCAGTTTACCCCCCCCCATCCATACAGCGTCGCTGAGGACGCAGGACACCAGGTAGGCCATTTTAACCCCTTAGCCTGCCTGCCACTAGGGTCTGACAGGGTCTTTCACCTAATTCATTTTCCCCCTGCTGACTTGCGACATTGAGCCCATAATGGGCGAGGAGGAGCTGGGGAGATGGCCTGAGCGCCCTCCCTGGAGTTCAGGTGAGATTGGAGGAAGCCTCTACCCTGGTGGAGACCGCATATGCTCAGGACCCGGCAGCGCTCAGTCTCTCTTCTATTGAGAGTTCTCTGGCCCTGGGGCATTCTGATCCCGATTGACTCTGCCTGCTACAAAGGGGGAAAGAAAAAGGTAAGTAAGACTCACCACTTTCAGCGATGCCAATGCTGATGCTCAGTGAGCACAATCGGTTACTGTCAGGCAAATGTAGTTTTTTTAATATTTGTTTGTAGCTGTTAAAATAACCGCACTTCCAGTTAAGATGAAAGAGCAGTTAGATGCCTTTACATTTTGTGTTTTCTCTTGCCACGGAGGTTGAATGTCAGGCGATAACATCGGACAAATTGCTGCTTATTCTTTTAACATGGAGACTGATGTTTACTTTTCTTTCCTGACTGCAAGGTGAGAGCATTTTTGAAAGTCTGCAAACATAAATACCTGTGAATGAACTGTACAAATATTTCAATTTTGGAAATGGAAAGGACAAACGAAGCAGCTGTTTTGTTGTTCTGAAATGTCATGGAAGAATTTAATAGGATACTTTACTGGGTGATGCCCAAAAGCTAAATTTTCTATGGAGCCAGGGGTCTCGCTTCCATAGGTGCAGCAGGTGCAGAGGCCTGGGGTCCAGTAACACCACATTATTGCTGTATTTCACAGATCAAACAGGGGTTGGTGATCCATTTCCTTCCTTGCACTCAGGCCCTGGTACATTGGATATGTCACTGGCTAGTACCTAATTCCACACATTATCCTTGGTGCGCTGCATAGTTTTTGTCAGTAAAACTATGTATGTGTACATTTAGTGGTAATGACAATGGATAATGTGTTGTCTCTGAATGACAGTGCACTACCACACTATGCACCAACAGTTACATACCCCACCGATTCCTGTAAATTTTTGACAGTATCCCCACCCCTGGCCCCACCCCTAAGCCCACCTCCTTGCCCGCCCCTTCGGTCATAGCTCAATTTAGTGAGTACCTGCACTCCCCCCCCCCACTTACAGCAGTGCCTAATTTGCATTCTAAAAAAAGGAAGGACTGCGTAGAAGCGGTGAGACAATTACCAGGGACTGACATTAATTCAAGCATCCTAACCATCACATTTTGTTTCTCTAATTGAGAGGCCTTAAGTGCATTAGATATGCCCAGACAAAGGTGCTATGGTCAGTGCACCGCGGGACTCAAGGTGCACCTCACCAAGGAAGACAAACAAGACTGCAACAGGTCTGGAGTTGTTTGTGTTCATGTTTAGAGAGGATCTGGCTTCACAGTTTAGGTTCGACTGTTTTTTGTAGCAGAAACAAGACTGATTTGCATATGGCTGGTTTCTGCCTGGAGTAGCATAGTGGTAAAAACAAACATGGGACTGTAATGCAGCCCTGGTAATTACCAGTGGCTCAGATTATTTCAGAAACCCCGCCCATCAGTTTTTCTTCTAATTAAGACAATCTAAGTGTGATTAAGTATCCCATGCTCACTGTGCCACAGGACTCAGGCTGCACCTCGATGATGAGGCTAAACAATGGTGAAACAATTCTGATGTTTTTTGTAATAGGGGGCCTGGCATGGTAGTTTGGAGAAGCGTGGCTCAATGGTTAGAACGGCAGACCCTGATGCAGAGGTCTGGCCCGGATCCAGGGTTCAATTCCCACCTCTGCGGGTCTTGGGCTCAATTTCCTCGGACCTGATTATTCTCACCTCAGTGCCTATTCCAATCATAGAGTCCCACTCTGCAACTCTGGGCAATAGCTTGCTTACAGCCTGATTCATGTAGCCAACAGCGCTCGCAAAAGGGCCAGATTCTGAGAATCTGGCCCTTTGCGAGTGCGATTTTTGCATTTGGTATTCTTGATCCCAAATGCAAAAATCGCTAATAGAGAATTAGCAAAGATGCGAGGATTAGCATTTAAGGAATCTCTATTAGAGATTCCTTAAATGCTATTCATGACACATTTAAAAATTGCGATTTAGCAATTTTGGGCCGCTATTTACCGAGAGGTCAGACCTCTCGGTAAATAGCAAAAACTCAGAAAAATGCTTTTAAAAGCATTTTTCTAAGTTGTATGTTGCACACACACATGTCTTTTGGACATGTGTGTGCGCAACACCTGTTCAAATGTGCATTTTAGGGGTGCTACAGGGTGTCCTTTGGACACCCCTGGCACCCTTAAAATCGCTATCTGATTTGCGAGTAGCAAATTGCTACTCGCAAATAAGGGATACTCCCCATTCATTCCTATGGGCCTTTTGGCCCATAGGAATGAATGGGGAGTTATGCCTTTTTTTGCGAGTAGCAAATTGCTACTCGCAAATAGAGAACATGTAGGAATCGCTATTTATTTAGCAATTCCTACATGAATACCGTTTTGCGTGTCCTCAATAGCGAGTCGCTATGATTCGCTATTAGGGCCACGCAAAACGGCCCGTACATGAATCAGGCTGTTAATCTCCACAACGGCCCCAACAGCGCTGGGATGCCTGGCTTCACCTTGGGGGTGCCCAGGAGTGGACATTTCAATGGGAAAAGCCAGGAAGGGTTCCACATCGGTATGTGTACAGCGCCAGGAAACCCCGTTTGGGGTATAAGTGCGCTTTAAAAGTACAAATTCATTTAATTAAATTTCATAGTTTGGGTTGAAATGCTCATATTGGAGCATGAATACGACTAATGTGCTTGCAGCTCATTTCTGTCCGGTGTAGCATAATGGCAAAGAAGAATGGTTTGAATGTAGCCCTCTAGTTACAGTGGCGGAGATGAATTCAGAAATTCCACTCATCACTTTTTTAGTTTTCCTTAGAATCCATGGTGGAGCCGCAGCATTTCTGCTGGCCAAACCCCCAATGCTGAGCATCAATCCTCTGGTGACCCCCTAGTATTAGTGCTCAGTAGCTAACAGAATAAGTATATAGAGTAAGGTCCTACATCCCTAACAATCCTTAATTCCACATTGGCTACAGCAGCATACTATAATGCATGAACATTTGCCTTATATAATCCTCCCAATAGAGCCAACGCAAGTACATATTACAGTTTCTCTCATGCCACTAGTGCACACGAACCCCAGCCACTGCAGAGACAGCATAATATAACCTAAATCCTAGAATGTACCACTAAAACATTGCAACATATGGCACAATTTTAGTAGGTCTACCTTATGCCCTTCAGTGCATGCATATTGACGCTTACTAAAGTGCTACAGTAAACACACGCTGCAAATTTTCATATTGCCCCAGTAAATAAATGGTCATTTTCCAAAGTGCCAGAATAAACATGCACTTCCCAAATAATGTGTTTGTAGGCCTGGCAAATTTACATTGGGGTCCTCATTTATGAAAAGTGTTGCATGGCTGCGTGAAACTAGCGTTGCAACACTTTTCAGTGCGCCCCCCCTTGTGACACCTTGGATGTGCCGTATTTACTGTACGGAGTTCCATGTCATGAGGAGTCAACAAATACATCAGTATTTTTGACGTATCTGTTGGTGCAGTAATGACGCATGGGGCAAGCCCCATGTGAAGGGCCTGCATGAGTCTTACACCTGCTGTGAGGCTGGCATAAGGATTTGACGAAAATACATTCTAGAAGTGGCATAGTGAAATCTGATAGATTTCTCTGTGCCTCTTCTACAACCCTCTTTTGCAGTGGAACCACTACCCTGCATACATTATACCTGATGCAGGTATAATGTAGTGCAGGGGATTTACAAAGTGACATATCTGCTCAGATGCATCACTTTGTAAATATGTTGCAGTGTGGCGCATATTTCACGCCGTTGGCGCGTCACAAAAAGTGACATACCGGTGGCGCAAGGGTCTCGTATTTAAGCCCCAGGATGTTTTCCCCAGAGCACCACTAACCACCTTGGTTAGTATTCACAAGACCCCAGTGTGCTGCCACTGTCCACAGGGCTCCACCAAACACAATTGTATCAGTTTCCCTAGTGCCGTGGAACACAGTTTCCACACTACCAGGAAAGCAAACATTGATTGCTTTCAAAATTCCCCAATAAACACTCATTACAAGTTCCCACAATACCCCTCTAAATGCACACTGTCCAGTTTTCGCAATGTCATTAGAAAAACACATCAGTTTGAATAATTCTCCAGTCTCACATATTACCAGTTTGAACACAAACATGAACCCACAAACATACACAACTAAGCACATACTGGAACACCTTTATGTAGGCTTACACCGACACGGGCACACAACCAGATTCACATACAGGCAAACTGATGTAGAGACAGAAATACACAGAGAGGAATATAGACAACACAGTCTCAAACAATGACAGAAACAATCACAATGCCTTTTATTTGCAGTGAAATACTGCAGTGGAGAAACAATATGGATATACCAAAAAACAAGTGACCTCTTTTAGAATGAGATCTCCAGACCCATGTATGAATATATAGTGTTACACACTGGTGGTCATAGATGGGATTGTAAACTCATGAATTATATCTTCCTCACTGATTAAGTCAGGGAATCACTTCATGGGGGTTGATCGAAATATCATGGCCCTTTTAGCCAACCTCCATTTTGACACTTCCGCCTTGTGCGTTTTTCACAGGGTGCTGCTCAATCATTCCTCACTAGTTATGGGGTCCGAAAAGGTGAATTGTAAATTGTAAATTGTAAATTGTAAATTGTTGTGTCTTGTAAAGCGCACTGCTACCCGGAGGCCTCGTAGCGCTATAGACCGCTGGGGAACCCGTCCTGGCTTTCCCTGTGAGATAGTCCCTCCTGGGGGTCTCCAAGGTGAAACCAGGCATCCCCGGCGTTTGTGTGGGGCCGTTGTGGAGATGAGGCAAGCTAATGCCCAGAGTTGCCGAGTGTGCTCCCTGGTCGGAGTAGGCACCGATGCGAGAATTATCAGTCCGCTGATCCTGGTCCAAGACCCTGCCGCGTCGGGAATCGAACCCTGGTCCCGGGCCGTTCTCTGCACTCGGGTCTGCCGCCTCTAACCAGTGAGCCACACCTCTCCACTGAGCCGCACCTCTCCAGGTGCATTCATGCCCCACTCCTGTTCACTCTATATGTGAACAGGCTGTAGCCCACTTACCTTTAGTTTTGGCAGACTGTCCTGTCCTAGGGTTGGAGCTAGATCCCTCTCCGTGTCGTTATACGCTGACGATGTGGTCCTTATGGCCCGCACGGCTCAGGGGGTGGATCTACTCTTGATCAAGTTTGTTTCATTCATTGGGGACTTGGACCTGTCCTTAAATATTTTTAAGTTCTATATTATGGTTGTTGGTCCAAAGTCCAGTAGCAGTAAGACTTGTAAAGTGGCTAATCACCCTTTGGGTAAAGTCTTGGCTTTTCTCCTATTTGGGGATTCTGGTTGATGCTAAAAACAACTGGAAGCCATTAATTGAGAGCAAATGATCAGAGTTTAATAAAACTATGGGGTGGCTTCTAGCTTTGCGCTTAGGCGAGGTTCCTGGTCACAGTGGGTCCTTTTGAAAATGCATCAGACTAAATGTGTGTCCATGCTCTGGTATGGAAGTGAGGTCTGGGGGTATGCAAACTTGGGTAAGGTCCAAACTGTAGAGAACCACTTTCTAGTTCAGGTAGTGCGGGTTCCACACTCCATCCCACCTTTTCAGGACAGGTGGAGCTTGGTCTTGGTCATGTGACAGACACAATGGCCCTCAGCCCCTTACTATGCTGGATCAAGGTATGGACCAGGGAGGAATTAAAGCTCAACTGGCTGATTCTTGTGGATTGTTTGGCCCTTGGTCTAGTGCACAAAAGCCAGTGGATAGCCTACGTGAATGCAGCTTTTGTCTCTCTCAGAAGGACAGAAATGTTTAGTGATCCCAATTTTTTGTCCTCCAGAGAATTGACATATGTTAACAGGCTGGGTTTGGATCCAGCCCTGAACAATAGAGAGCAGCGTGATCTGCAAAATCTCTCAGCGCAGGGACACATGCTCTTTAGACTGTTCAGGGTATCTAGTCCAGGTTTGCCATCAGCAAGACAGGTTTCTTCTGACCAGGTTCAGGTTTAATTCACTTCACCATCTTTTGGATTCTCTAACTAGCTGGACTTTGCCCAATTGTGGGCCGCCCTACGGTTGCAACAATAAGTCTCCGCAGGGCACTCTACACTTCGTTATCTTTTGGTGCTATTTTAGTAGGCCTAGAAAGCAAATTTTAGCCCCACTTGCTGAAGTCCCTGAATTTTTCTCAAGTAAGGCCGGCCTTGGTTTATCTGCAGATGCTTCCCACTAAATTTGTTATGTTTGCTGTTTTATGATTTTTATGAGCTGCATTGGTGTCTTGTAGATAAAGACCTGATTAGTTCTTGTACTGCCCTGGTTGCCCGGGGATTCCTGTTTTATTCACTGCCATTTTTATATGAAAATGTTTGACTGCGATGATTTTATATTTATGTCTTTTGTATTCTTGTATGGTTGTTTTTGTCAACCGAATACAGATTTTATGATGATGATAGGTGGTGCTCAGTAAGCTAAGTAAATGAGGCTATCCTTGGAGACTTCTAAAAACAGTCGAAGAGAACTTGGTATTGTCTGCAGGGATTTTTGTTGGAGCCCAAAGAGTAAAAGGTCTATAATTAACGTTTAGTGTTTATTACTGCCTTCTGCAACAAGAGCAACCAGATGAAGAAGATTAACAACAAACACTGGAACCAAGTAGAGGATACATTGGGGTTGAATAATAGACCACTCTTTGCCTTCAAAAGTGCTAGAAACATCTAAGATGGTTTGGTGTGTTCAATGTTACCTATTAAAAACAACCCACTATTTAATCGCAATGGAGTCTACCACTTATGTTAGGTCATTTTGAAATAGGCACATGCCGATTGAGTGACGTGTATTGACTCAAAAACTGTTGAACATCCGGATACGAAATATGAGTTGAAATACTTTAAAAAGGTAACATGCTTGCGTAATTTACAGTCTTCTGTCAATGTAAATTATTGTATATTGTTAACTTTAACTAGGTAAAAATTGAAGGCACGCATACTTGAACATTGTGATAGAATCAGATTTGGCACCCTTGGCGCGGAACAAGTGGAACTTTTCAAGCCACATAGCAACGAAGTAGAGGACCTCAGATGGGGGGTAATTGAGACAGGCTCTACTAGGGAAACAACCAACTTTCACAACGCACTACCCTTACAACGAAACTTTTACAACGCAAGAACCATTACAACACATGCCATTACAACGTAGATGCTATTACAATGCATGCCATTACAACGTAAGTATGGGTAAGTATTTAATTTAAATAATATTAATTTAAATTGAATTTAATTTTCTTAAATTAATTAAATTATTTTAATTATTTTTTATTTTAATTACATTTAAATTTATTTTATTTTAATTAAACCCCCTGGAGTTAGAATACTAATTTTAACCCCTACACTATCCAGCACTTACCCTACTATTACATCCCCCTGGAGTTAGAATAGTAATTTTAACCCGTACACTATCCAACACTTACCCTACTATTACACCCCCCTGGAGTTAGAATAGTAATTGTAACCTCTACACTATCCAACACTTACCCTACTATTACACCCCCCTGGAGTTAGAATAGTAAATTTAACCCCTACACTATCCAACACTTACCCTACTATTACACCCCCCTGGAGTTAGAACAGTAATTTTAACCCCTACACTATCCAAAACTTACTGTATATACTATTACACCCCCCTGGAGTTAGAATAGTAAATTCATATATATATATATATATATATATATATATATATATATATATATATATATATATATATATATATATATATATATATATATATATATATATATATATATATATTAAAAAATATATAAACATTTTTATAATTAAATTATAATTAAATTAATATTAATACAATTAAATACTTACCTATACTTATGTTGTAATGGCATGCGTTGTAATATCATCTACGTTGTAATGGCATGCGTGTTAATAGCATGCGTTGTAATGGATTTTGCGTTCTAAAAGTTGCGTTGTGATGGTATGCGTTGTAACGTCATACATTCGCTCTACTAATATATAAGAGGAGGGGAGGTGTCTGCTGTTCTGACTATTCGAGTAATTCCTCATAAGATAGGGGTAGAGAACCGGGGCTAAGCTGTCCTAGAATGGCCTGTTACAAAAAAGTACTGTCTGACTCTAAGAAGTGGGCAATACCCCTATACCCACAATAGTAAGTTAATGTTGAAAGAAATAGGACAGACCATGTATTAATAAATCACAGATTTTAGTGTAACAAGGTTAATCTCCAGTAATAACTGATACAATTAAGTTCATAGTTTTCATTTTAGCTAGCTCACACATGTTTTGCCCTGTCGTGGATCACGGGCCAGAGATTTTTTCAAGGCAGAAAAATTACATTACCATTGCTGGTAGAGTAGTTGTTCTCTACCTGTTGGACCTGTGTCCTTTGTTCACTGTGCCACTGGAACCAAGTACTCTTGACTGAGGAGCCCCAACGAGGCTCCTCAGTGCCCAGTGTGTTCCTGGTTCAACCAGAACCTGGTTTGACAGTTCGGGTTGGACTGTTTCTAGTGGAGAAGGGTCAAGATTGGGTCTAATCTGAGGTTGCGTGGTGGGCAAAAAAACAATGGTTTGGGATCGGGATGCAGCCCCATGTAATTACTAGTGGCTGACATTAACTCTAGCATTCCACCTATCACTTCTTTGTATTTTCATTGTGACACCCTAAGTGCACCTGGGATGCCCAGAAGTGGGTCCCGGGCTCACTGGAACCAAGCTACACCCGACTGAAGAGGCCCAACAAGGTCGTAACCGATCTTGGGTTGCATGTGTTCCGGGTTGGAGAGGATCTAGCTTGGCGGTTCGGGCTTGACTTTTCCTATTGGAGCAGGGTCAAGACGGATTTTCATGTAGCCGAGTCTAATCTGAGGTGGCATGGTGGGCAGAAAAGTGATAGATTGGGATGCAGACCCAAGTTATTCCCAGTGGCTGAGATTAATTCAAGCATTCCATCTATCACATTTTTGTATTTTTATTCTGACGCCCCAAGTACGACACGCCCGGACATGGATCCTGTACTCACTGTGCCAATAAAACCAAGCCACACTCAAATGAAGAGCCCAAACTAAAGTGAAGATGGTCTTGGATTGCTTGCATTCTGATTTGGAGAGGATCTAGCTTGGCTGTTTGGGTTGCACTGTTCCTATAGGAGCAGGATCAAGGCTGATGTTCATATGACTGGGTCTAATCTGAGATGGAATTTTGGGCATTAAACAATGGATTGGGACACAATCCTGAGTAATTACCAGTGGCCAAGAAATAATTCAAGCATTCCAGCCATCACTTTTTTTGTCTTTTGGTTTCTTCCATTAAAGAGATAATGCACACGCACCTCCATGTGTCACTCGGCTATCTTTGACAAGAGATTGAACGTCAGGTAAGTATGACATTGGGCGTCAGGCGTGCCTTTTTGTCTCATTTTTGTCCAATGCTCAGGATCTTCTGAATATATATTAATTTTTTTGCTGTAATCTTTTCTCAGAAGCCAGAGGGATCTCTGGACCCTGGTTCTACTGATATGATGTGTAAGTGAGATAGCTTAGTTCACACTGGCTGACAATTGCTATTTCTTCTTGAGGTGGTTGACTGTCACTGGCTCTGTAAATTCTTCTTCAGAAGTGAAGGCTAAGTGTGTACCTTGCTTTCCATATTTTAAGATTGTTTCTTCCTTTGGTAAGCCTAATTTGTTTAGCATTTGCAGCTCTTGTCAACCTATGGCACATTGCCCCAGCCCATGTCATTTGTTGATTTATTCTATTTAGTCCAGTCTTGAGAGATTATTTCTCTTCTACTATGAAGGCTACTTCATCATCCTGATTAAGACAATGTTTAAAGTTTCGGTGTCTCTGTGAGGTCGAAATGTTGACATTTATTCTGTTATGGACTGCTTAAGATGTGTGTCTTGACTTAATGGCATTTATTATCCCCGCTTTAATATTCAAAAGACAGTGCACCCAGTAATGCAATGTGTTTGAGTTGTGTTATGTATTTCAATATCACAATTCACCTGCACTGCACTGTTTGATCACTTTATGGAACACCTATTTTTTTAATTAAATCATAAGGTAAATATGTTTCTTGTTCTAATTTCTATGAGCTCCGAAAATCTGTTAGGATTAGAAGGGGCAAGGCCCTAACTGGTGTAAGATTTGCTCTAGTGGAATTAATCGTAATTAGAGCAAAATTAGGCATAATTTTGTGTAATTCAATTTTCTTAGTGCTAAATGCACCCTCATGTCCAAAATGTGGCTGGAAATGCAATTTGCGCTAAGAAAATAGCACTAAATGCTACAGGATGCAAACCGCAGTAGCCAACAGCCGCTCGCTTGATCTTAGTTCATTGTTCATGTGCTCCTGCAGAACTGTTTTTGCCACAAATTACTCTTAATTACTCAAGCTGGCATAATCGTGTAATTTCGCACCACAAGAGTGCATATTATACAGGCACCAGTGGCAGCTGCCGCATATCTAAAGTAAAGTGTGTGTGGGGGGGGGGGGGCGGAGTTAGGGGAACAATAAAGTTTTTATTATAAGTACCTGTTGACACTGGCAGACTTAGGGGCAGATTTATGAGGCCGTTGCGCCTCTTTGCGCCGCAATTGCGTCACTTTATTTGACGCAACTGCTGCGCAAACAATGCGCCCTATTTACAACGTGACGCATCTAGGAGATGCGTCACGTTGTAAAGCACTGCGCCATAAGGAGGCGTTCCTGTGCAGGGGGGGCGTTTCTGCGCAGGTTAACTGGCGCATCCCTGGGGATGCGCCAGTTAACATAAATCTGCCCCTTAGTGCTCTGCTTTGGCCCTCCTCCCAGCAGTCACTGGAGCACAGGCGCCTTGCCCAATCCTGGCGCTGCTCAAATGCTATACCTAGCATGAGAGCAGGGCCAGAATTGGTATAAGCGTCCTGGTTTGCTGCTCAGCCGGTACCTGGGACTCTGTGCTGTTTCTCCAACCCAGCTGTGCAACACAGCTGGTTTGGAGAAACCTAAGTGTGCGCGTCTGTTTGGCTTGCTAAGAGGACCAGCCAAACCGCCAAGCGCACTTTACAGTGACCATCACTCCTTCCCCTGCCATGGTCTGGCCCCGCCCCTCCCTACACTGACATCCGGTCAGGAAGTCAGCGGAAAACATAATGATAATATTATTTTATTATCATTTTATTTATCGCTGACTGGCTTTGACAAGCCCCCCTGACTGGCACACAGAAGAGGACCAGCATAGACAACATGAGTGCAGACATCCATCACACACCACACTGGCAGAAGCAGTCCAGACTCACTACTGCACACAAATGGGTTCCACACAGGCATCGGCACTATTGGCCTCTGTCATATCTAGAGTACACACAACAAAATCTGCAGCAGTGCAAGTTTCCTCTCACACAAGCAATAGCTGTAGCAAAGTCAGCCACACTGTTTCCTCCTAGCAAAGAACAAGCACTGCATGCATGCCTGGCACAGTGCCAGAGAAGTGAAAGCATCTCATTACCAGGTCGGATAGTACATGAGCAATGCAGCATTGTAAATGTAAATGTATGTATACTTGTAAAGCGCACTATCACCTGACAGGCATCTAGGCGTCCTGGCTTTCCCTGTGAGATGCTCCCTACTGGGCACCCTCAAGGTGAAACCAGGCATCCCAACGCTTTAGGGCCGTTGTGGAGATTAAGCAAGCTATTGCCCAGAGTTGCAGAGTGGGGACCCATGAGTAGAGTAGGCACTGAGGCGAGAATTATCGAGTCCGTGGACATTGAGTCAAAGACCCTGCCGCGTCGGGAATTTAACCCTGGTCCCGGCCAGACCTCTGCATCAGGGTCTGCCGCTCTAACCATTGAGCCACACTTCTCCATTCAAGCATGCTTTCACACACATGCACACAAACACAAAGGTTAGATACGGCGTGTACAGAATCAGTGCAAGCTTCCTCACATACACAGACTATATACAGACTTGTACATGCAGACGTAGTGCAGGCTTTGCTTAAACATGTCAGGTACATCATGAGCAGTAGCAGTGAAAGAATACTTACACATAGATGGGCATGCCCCTGCAAAAGAAGTGCAAGGAAGTCTTCCTCACACAGACCAGGCGCAGCACGGCAGCAGCAGCACATCCCATAGAAAGGCACATCCCAGCAAAAGTAGCACAAGTATTCATCACACAGACCAGTTGCAGCACAGGCAGCAGCAGCAGCGTATCCCATAGAATGGTGTATCCCTGCAAAATAAGTACAAATCTTCCACACACAGACCAGGCACAGCACATGCAGAAGCACCGGCACAACCCACAGAAATGCACATCCCTGCAAAAGAAGTGCAAATCCTCTTCACACAGACTAGGCGCAGCACAGGCAGCAATAGCGTATCCCATAGAAAGGCACATCCCTGCAAAAGAAGTGCAAGTCTTTCTCGCACAGTCCAGGTGCAGCACGGGCAGCAGCACATCCCAGAGAAAGGCACATTCCTGCAAAAGAGGTGCAAATCTTCCTCGCACAGACTAGGCGCAGCATGGGCAGCAGCAGCGTATCCCATAGAAAGGCACATAAATTCACAAGAAGTGCAAATCTTACTCACACAGACCAGATGCAGCACAGGCAGCAGCAGCACATCCCATAGAAAGGCACATCCCTGCAAAAGAAGCGCAAATCTTCCTCACAGAGGCCAGGCACAGCACGGGCAGCAGCAGCACATGCCATAGAAAGTACCATCCCAGCAAAAGAAGTGCAAGTTTTCCTTACACAGACCAGGCGCAGCACAGGCAGCAGCAGCGCATCCCATAGAATAGTGTATCCCTGCAAAAGAAGTACAAATCTTCCTCACACAGACCAGGCACAGCACACCCAGCATCCCACAGAAATGCACATCCCTGCAAAAGAAGTGCAAATCTCCCTTGAACAGACCGGGTGCAGCACAGGCAGCAGCAGCACATCCCATAGCAAAGCACATCCCTGCAAAAGAAGTGCAAATCTTCCTCACACAGACCAGGCACAGCACAGGCAGCAGCAGCGTATCCCATAGAAAGGTGCATCCCTGCAAAAGAAGTGCAAATGTTCCTCACACAGACCAGGTGCAGCACGGGCAGCAGCAGCACATCCCAGAGAAAGGCACATTCCTGCAAAAGAGGTGCAAATCTGCCTTGTACAGACTAGTCGCGGCACAGGCAGCAGTGCAAATCTTCCTCACACAGACCAGGTACAGCACAGGCAGCAGCAGCAAATCCCATAAAAAGACACATCCCTGCAAAAGAAGTGCAAATCTTCCTCACAAAGACCAGGCGCAGCACAGGCAGCAGCAGTACATCCCACAGAAAGACACATCCCTGCAAAAGTAGTGCAAGTCTTCCTCACACAGACCAGTCACAGCACCGGCAGCAGCAGTGCATCCCATAGAATAGTGCATCCCTGCAAAAGGAGTGCTAATATTTCTCGCACAGACCAGGCACAGCATTGGCGGCAGTGGCACATCCCTGCAAAGGAAGTGCAAATCTCCCTCACACAGACCAGGCACAGCACAGGCAGCAGCAGCGCATCACATAGAAAGGTGCAACCCTGCAAAAGAAGTGCAAATCTTCCTCGCACAGACAGGTGCAGCACAGGCTGCAGCACCGGCACATCCCACAGAAATGCACATCCCTGCAAAAGAAGTGCAAATCTTCCTCACACAGACCAGTCGCAGCACGGACGGCAGCAGTAAATCCCATAGAAAGGTGCATCCCTGCAAAGGAAGCACAAATCTTCCTTACACAGACCAGGGGCAGCACAGGCAGCAGGAGCACATCCTAGAGAAAGGCACATCCCTGCAAAAGAAGTACAAATCATCCTCGCACATATTCCTCACACAGACCAGGCGCAGCACAGGCAGCAGCAGCACATCCCATATAAAGGCACATATCAGCAAAAGAAGTGCAAATCTGCCTCCCACGGGTGCAGTACGGGCAGCAGCAGCACATCCCATGTCAGCATAGCTCTTAGGTTTCCAGGCCCGTTGCGTGACTAAGGCCTCTAGGTCAGGTTTTTTCTTCGCATTCTGGTACTTGTAGCCATGAATTTATAATGGAAGAATCAGTAATATAAGCTAAAGCAAAAACACATCTGCCCTGAACGACATGCTCTTTCATTCTCATTCTGTCCCGTTCTTCTCTATGAATTCTGGAAACTATATTTCAGCTTTTACACTTAAAAGGCAAACATGAAGTACTTATGCTTGATAGAAAAATATTTTACAGCTCTATTTTGTTTGCTCTAACCCGTTAACGGCGTTTTCGTGCGCGGGCGGGGCCGCGTCGGCCATTGGCCGACGGCAGCACTGGGGAGGTAGTGCTGTCGTCGGCCAATGGCCGACGGCAGCAAGGAAAGGGTTAATCTCACATACAAATCTTTTAAATAATACACAACAGCAGTGCAAGGTTCTAGAAGACGTAGACAACTAGTAGTGTAAAACAACCTCACTCACATAAAAACACGTACAACAAGTCACTAAGGGCCCTATTTATGAAAAACTAACGCACCACGGTGCTGTATGTCATTTTGCTGCACCATGCTGCATTTGTTTCGAAGCACAGAGATGTGACATATTTACAACAATGTGTTCCATCTCTGTTCTTCCCCCTGCACTGGCGCACAAACTCCTGCCATGCGCAGGCACTCTTGTACCATAGTGCAAGGATGCCTACGTCATAGGGAGATTGTTTTTGTGCACAAAACAATCAATCAAGATTTCCTCTTCCAATGCTTGCTGTAGAAAGCAGCACGCATTGAAAGAGGAAAAAAACCGAGGAGAAATGAAAACATTTCTTTTCCCTACGCCTCGCTACATCACCCCAGGGGTGGCGCAGCATTATGACGCATTTCCAGGTCTACGATTGCTTGTAAATGTGGCCTCCTTCAGAGTGAAGCCAGTGTGAAAATGTTTGCCTGTGTGGATTTTGGGTTCCAGTCCAGCCATGTCGATGTCATCCGCAATATGCCACACACCCCACTCTTACCCCTCTCCATATGTCGCCATATTCACTATGACTATTGGTGCTAGCCAGACTGATTTGTCTCGGATGAAGCTGTGCTGGCTCCAAGTATGGGAAGGTTCCATGGAGTGTAACTGTGTGGGGACACAGCAGGTCCATGCTGTTGGCAATAGGGTAGGAAGAGTTCGTCCTGTGGAAGTGATGCCCCGGCATGGCTGGGAGACTCACTTGCAGGCCTCGCTCCCTGGTCCCTGAGGCCACCCAATCATTGCGAGTGGAGAATATATTAGCCCAGTCTAGACATCTAGACCTAACGACCCTGTCCTTATCTTGTCCCCCTAATATTGGGCATCCCAGCCACCTGAATTAGGCCCTGGCTGAAAGAGGGTTAGGGAAAGAGAAACCCACAAACAATCGCAGTGTTTGCTGCCCCTAGCGGTAGATAGCTGTCAATCCCTTGACCTGTTCAAGATGCCCTCTTTCTGCTGCGTGAGTATAGCATTTTTGTGTGTGTGTGTGGGGGGGGGGGGGGTGATGTGAAAGAAGGAGGTCCAGGGCAACTATAAACCACCGGCCTCCCTTCTTTCAGTTACGAAGGCCTTTGGTGAACCAGTGGCGACGAGGAGCATGACAATGAAGTAACATTTGGTGAGACTTCCTCTTAGATATCAGGCTCCCCCTGTGTTAGGGGTCAGTGCCATGCACACAGTGGGATCATGTGCATGTGAACTGTATCCTTCCACTTGTAAGAATAAGTCCCTGAAGCCACAACTGTTTGTGGATGGACATATGTTGTGGTCAGTATACACTGGTGGCGCTCAGTTATTTATTTCGGATAGTGGGGTGCTTTTTGTTCCCCGGTGGTAGCAAGACCCTAGGCCTAGGCTGTTCTGTTCCCCTGCTCGAAGTCTTGCTTGTTTTCAGTCTGTCCCTGGGAGAACCAGTCCCAGCCTGTTCTGGCTTCTGCCTCATGTCATTCTGCTCTGCATGTCATGGGCACAGTGCTGTGGTGGGTGTGTTGCATATCCATATGGACCCAGGCCATTGTAGGCAGATGTTCTGTAGCTGGGTACTGCTAGTGCTTTCTCCCCTCCCCTCCTTTGGTATTGCAGCTGGTGGGGCGTCTGTTTTCCTCAAGAGTTGGTGATTTTGAACTTGATGGCTGCAATTGTGAGGGTTTTTTCCTGGATCGTTGCCTTCAATTGCAGTCATTGTCTGGAATCGTTCTTTTGCGTCATCCACCGGGCAGTGCCTTCTCCTTTCTCTGCCAGGTGTCCTTCGTCTTTTCTTAGACCGTGCCTCAACCTTTTTGTCTTGTTCTCTGGGCCACATCTTAATGCAGTACTTAATTTGTAAAAGAAAGAGTGTAGGTGCCCTAATCTCCATTAGGAGGCCCAGAGCCTTAAACATCAGCGCCCCCAATGCCAAGGTTGGAAGTCTTGTTTCCCTCTCGTGCTCAGGGTCGGATTGGGCTCACAATTAGGCCCTGGCACTCCTTAAAACAAGCATTTACTAGGTCTCGCAATTACATTGTTTTGAAGCATTAATTGTTGTAAATGACAATGGGGCATATTAGCAACGGCCTGCTATAAAGATAGCAGGGCGATCTAGGAGGGATTTAGCTTAACGCCTGCTAATGCTGGATCAGATCGCCGAGATATTGCGTTATTTACAATGCTTATCTCCGCGGCGATGTGAAATACGGCGATAGCCGCAAAATGCAGGATTATCGCTGAGAATCCAGCGATAATCCCGCAGTGATAGGGGAATCCTTGCTGATAGGGAGATGTGGATTTAGCCACTCAATCCACCTCCCATGTCAAAGAAAGGTTAGTCAGGAAAAATGCAGACGTACAATAATGGCGATAACCGCCATTAGCGCGAGTTTAAATATCGCTATGGGTGTCCTGGGCCGTATCGTAAATACGGAGGACAGTTGGCGATCATTTTAAATCTGTTTTCGCAGTGAACTCCTACTTTGCTTCTCATTAGAGATGCAAAGCGAGGCGTAAACAAAACTAGAGCTGAATCAAGGAAACACGTGCTAGCGTATCCTTGTAAATAATGCGATATAATCACCACCGCTTTTCGCCCGGACGCTAAAGCGGCGATAATTATATCGCCAGCCCTTGATGATATACCCCAATGTCTTTTACCCCCTGTTGACAATGTCCAATTGTACATCTAATCAGACTACCTACCACTGACTTCAGTCTGGCGACCACTACATTTTACTAGCTAGCAACAGCCACACAGCTCCAAACCACATGAATTAAGTTTGAGTATTCAGAGGTGCTTCTGAGATGAGAATCTTGGCAGGATGGATAGATGTTCTGTATCCTAGTTAGGGTAACTTATGTTCTGTGTAAATACTTCCATTGTACAAGCTTGACATGAGCATTACTTGAGATCCTCAGGCAATATCTGTTCTTTCACGCTCGCTGATGCCATCTGTGGCCAGTAGGCAAAAGAAGGGGCCTCATTTATGAGGCCGTGCGTCACTGTTACGCCCCCGGTGCGTCACTTTTTGTGACGCACCAGCAGCGTAAAAAATGGCCCTTGTTGTGCCATATTTACAAAGTGATGCATCTAGGTAGATGCGTCACTTTGTAAACCCCTGCGCCACATTATACCTGCGCCAGGTATAATGTATGCAAATCTATGAGATTTCACTGCGTCACTTTTAGGACGCTGTTGCGTCAAAATCTTGCGTCTTCCTCACAGCAGGCGTAAGACTTACAGAGGCCCTTTCACATGGGGCTTGCCCCATGTGAAAGGACGCATTGCTGGAGTTGCGTCACTTTTGTGAGACACTCCAGCAATGCGTCACTTTTGCGCTTACAGATACGTCAGGAATACTGACGTATCTGTAACTCCTTGCGACATGATGCATTAAATATGACGCATCAGGAATGTCGCAAGGAGTGCGCACTGAGAAGTGACGCATCGCTGCTTTCACGCAGAAATGCGTCATTTCTCATAAATGAGGCCCAAGGTGTCTGCATGAGAATCTGTGAAAAGTGCGCTCTTACGATTGCACCAGCTCCTACCTTCTGGGGATTCTCACCAAGCGGACAACATGCCATTTAGAATCGAAGGAAATGTGTCTTCGGTATCCTATTATTGTCCCTGTGTTTTTCTATAGACGTGGATAAACTGCTCCTTCAACACCGCCTAAATGATCTGGAGTTTTGTGGTCACTTTCTCACCATTAACGCGCATTTCATCAAACAGTTGGACTGGGAAAGTGCAATAGAAAGGAATGTCCGCAAACGTTTTGCTTGTGGCTGTTCTCAACATTCCCATTGCCAGT
Source organism: Lissotriton vulgaris (assembly GCF_964263255.1). Classification (NCBI taxonomy): domain Eukaryota; kingdom Metazoa; phylum Chordata; class Amphibia; order Caudata; family Salamandridae; genus Lissotriton; species Lissotriton vulgaris. The sequence goes on along the minus strand of NW_028255417.1, from coordinate 142,726 downwards.
CCTCTCTGGTCATTTCCGTGAGGGCAGACATTGCCAACAGCCTGCGCTATTTTTTAGCGTGAAGTGCATCATTGCGTCCATTAAAATCGCGCAAAATGTAAAATTTGTATTTGGCATAATTTCATGCAGTGTGGCATATTTTTCCATTGTTTGGAGTAAGTATTCAAAAGAAAGGTGCATTTCGCAGACCACTATATAAAAATGCCGGACTATAGGGTTGCGCAGCCTACACCTAATACTATAGTATTATAACTGCATTTATATAGCGCTTACTACCCCTGACGAGGCGTTGAAGCGCTTTTTTCAGCGAGTGGCGCGCTAATCCGGAACCCATAAAGGATTAGTGGCTAATTAGAATAGTGAAATATGAAAGTGATTTGAGTGGTGGATATATTAGTCAGTTATTTGGATTGAGCAGGATAGTGAAGAGATAGAAGGGCAAAAAAGGTTTGCACCTATATAGCGCTAATGCAACTTTCCGAAATGTTTCGGGAAGACAGCAGCTCTGGGCTTTCACTTTCATACATCTCAACCCATTCTGTTGTGTGCACTAACACCCCCTGGAGGCGTGCACAGCAAACCATGACGGTGTACTTAGTGCCCGGTGTTTGTGCAGTCACTCACATTGCAAGGAGCTTGTATTTTTGTGAACATACACTATGTGTACAAATAATAGTGTGAATGTAAAAACAGGGGTGCATATGTTGGCACGTGAACACGCTGCTATTTGGGCTGCCCTAAATATGCCCACGCGCCGGCGAGGAGCCAGGGGAAGTCAGGCAGACCCACCGCACGGGAGAGGGGACTGGCAGAGCTGGGGGAAGTAGGTCTGTGGGGCATGTGGTGCTGAGGTACAGCCAGCGCTGGGGGTCATGAACTCAGGCAAGGCCTAGGTGGGCAAGTGATGGGGGGGGGACAGGCCGTACCACGGAGACAGGCAGAGCGCGGGAAACCACAGACCTGGGGCATGAAGGGCTGTACTGATGTCCAATCAGTACTAGAGAACCAGCAGGGGGCGCTAAACAGCCAAGACCGAGAACAGGTGGTCTTGGTGGACAGGCAGGACTGGTGGAAAGACATAGCAGGAGACAGGCAGCTCTGGGTGGACAGCAGGTATGAAAACACAGGCGGAGAAAGCAGTACTAGAGCCAGGCGGGCGGTGGGAGCGTGAGAGACAGGCAGGGCGGAGTGCTGGAGGGTTACGGGCAGGCGGGTTTGGGTGGACATGTAGGGCTAAAGGAACAGGCGGGACGGGCAGGGATGGAGACACAGGCACAGCTGAAGGCAGGGCAGGGTGGACGTGCAGGGCAGGCGACAATCAGGCCTATATGGCAGGTGGAGGTGAAGGCATAGACAGGGTTGAATGCAAAGGCATGACTGTGACGCATGTGGGGCAGGCAGGGCTGGGGCCAAGCAGGTCTACTTGGACCGGCGGGTGTGTGTGGACGGGCAGGGCTTTAGTGCCAATATTGGCCCCACTGACCAGCCCTCCCGCAGCAACATACATGTAGCATAAATAAGCAGATAAGACAACTTTTTTGGTGGAGAAAGTCGCTGCAGGTTTATTAACATACAAACATGCCAACATGGTGGGTTATCTTACAGGCGATCCAAAGGCAAGCCGCCCCTCGCGGCCTACCACCTGATGGGCCATATTTGCATTGTGGCCTTAGCGGTTGTGTGAGGGGATAACCGCTCCTACTTCCGGTGAACCATCGGTCCACCCTCTTGCTCACGCCCCCCCTACGAGGGCCGGAGCGTTCAAGCGACCCCCGGTTGTACAGGTTTCCAACCGCCCGTAGGACAGCTGGGGCGCTGTCGCACCCCAGGGTCCACCGCACAGACTTCCTGGGGATATTAGGCCTCAGCACCCTTTGTGCTCCTGAAGAGGGTACCCCTGAGTACCTTTCCACCTTTGGATCGCCCTGTAACTCCGCCACAACCCTGGGTGTGGCGACTGTCGCTGCCAGGGCCCCCCACCAAGGCCGGCATTCCTACTTACATCCTGCTATTTCTAGGGCCTCTCCCCTAAGCAGCAACAATCGGTCCATGCTTATACTGGGCAGATGTACCCCTCGTTCTCAAAACACCCTGTGAATTTGGCGTGTAGCACCCAAGTCTAATGAGGCCAAGTCTCCTCTGCCCAGTGAATTTACGCATAGCGCAGAACTTCCTGCGAGCAGGCTCCATCACCTCCCCTTCCAAGCTCCCTGCCACAGGAGCCATGGGTGAATTCCGACCAATGACGTTTACCTGTCCCCCCTGGTTGCTAAGTTGCACCGTGTGGTCATTGTGGTCTTCTACTCTGGTTAATACTTTGCCACATTGACCAGACAATTTCCTTGTATTTTCAAATTATCCCTGGTGCACATAGCAATGGTGTCACAACAGGTTTGAGGGAATAAGTGTATGGTGTCCATCAATAGACACTGCACCATTTCATGAAATGCCAACCTACAGATGCCCGGACCCTGTCATCCACCTGTGACCCTTGATACTTACACCAGTAACAGTGTCGAACTACAAGATTGTGTGTCACATGTTTCGCTATAGTCCTTTTGGTGGATTCGCTGGGACCCATCTGTGTCCCTGAAAATGCTGTGTCACGCACTTCAGCCCTTTAATGCCCTAGCCCGTCCCTCAAAGACACCTTACAGCCTGATGCCCCCGCTGATTTTGTGCGAGGGTTTGGGCCCTGCATCCCATCTACGTTTCTGATTTTTGTCTCCCCTGCAGGCTCCAGCTAGTGTGAGTGGTTATCCCTGTCCTGGCAAGGCATAACAATGGCCCTTCCCCCCCTGTGGTGACTCTCCTGCCATGGGATATGTGACATAAGCACGGGTGTCCTTGTGTACTTGCCGATTGAAAGGGGGAAACCACATGAACGCAACTGTAGTAAGTCCAACTACACTGGAAGTAGGTTCAAGTAGGTTTATTCATATGAAGTACAGCTTAACAACCACAGGTAGCAGGAAAAGTCCTCACAGCATAAGCCATACAGTAACAGTAATAAATCAAGAGAAAACATTCTAAGTTACTAAGACAATTCCAAATGACATAGATAGATTCCAGATGACATCAAGTCATGGAATACCACACACCTCCCCCCCTTTAAAAAAAATAAAAGAAAATAACAAAACAAACAAAAAAAATAACAAAACCCCAAGAAAAACAAGGTAATACAAAAAAGAAGTTAAGTTCTAATGTAATCTTTAAACTTTGAAGGAGCACATTTCACGCGTTCACTGCGTCTTAAAGGAATTTCTTCACACTCTATATTTGATTGGTTGTCAATTTCGACACACGGATCAGGTCGAACATTAGGATTAATCACAACATCAGAATTATTTACAACCTCATTTTCTAAATTGTCATAAGCCTCATGCATACCAGAAAAACCATTTGGATTATGGTCTGAAATAAATTTTTCTGGAAAAGTAGTTTTTGGAGTGTAAGAAGCAACAGAAGACTTGCATAAGGAAATCCTTCTCAAATTCCATATTTTCCCTCCTTCTACTCTGACAGCTTTGCTAAAGATTTCAATGACTTTGACAGGATCAGACCATCTAGAAACTTTCCTGTGAAGCAAACCACCCATTTTTACACAAACTAGATCACCAATCTTTACACTGCAAGTATTATACTTCTTTTTGGCAGAATGTTGAATCATTCTCTCCTGGTATTTCCCAATTTTATCCTTCAATTCTTTAAAATCTACCTCATAAGGAGAATTACCTTTTAACCACCAAGGTAAAAGTCGAGAACCTGGTTTCCTCCCTCGTAACAACTCAAAAGGAGACAAACCAGTCACTGAATTGGGAGACAAACAATAGGTTAACAAAGTTGCTTGAAGAGCTTTCTTCCACTTCAAACCACTCCTTACAGCTAATTGGCAAGATTCCTTGATGACCCTGTTGAACCTCTCAACTTGGCCGTTGGCTTGTGGAAAATAATTCGAGGTTCTTTTATGTATAATTCCACAATTTCTAAGAAAATCTTCAAATTCGTTGCTAATGAACTGTGGACCATTGTCTGAAATAAGTTCCTCCGGTAAACCTTCCCTAGCAAATATTTCATCAAGAAATTCAATCACCTGCTCTGAAGAAGTTTTCTCAACAATTTTCAGTTCAGGCCATTTTGAGAAGTAGTCAATGAGAACCAAAGCATACATTTCTTTACCAGATTGATAACTGAAAGGTCCGATAATGTCAATAGCTAATCTTCGCCAAGGACCATTAGCATACTCAATGGGAGTAATGTCAACAGACATACTCTTCACTGATTTGTCACTCAATGAGCAAGGAGAACAATTCCTGACCCAACTATCCACCATAGCATCAACTCCAGGCCACCAGTAGTGTTCCCTAATCCACCTTTTAGTAGTGGACATGCCCATGTGTCCTTCATGTGCTAATTTGCAAATTGTTTCCCTTAATTTCATAGGAGGGATAATTTTATCAGATCTAACAATGATGTCCTGACATAACATTAAATCGTCCTTGACTTTATAAAATGACGCCAAATCACCGGAAAGTTTCCTTTCCTCAGGCCAACCTCTAATCAAGAACTGCTTAACTTGATTCAAAACAGCATCATTTTTCATAGCTTCTGACCAATCTTTCTCGGAAAAAACCAAAGAGCTCTCTTGATTTAAAATTACATTAACATCTGCAAACGAGTATGCGACAACACAATCAACACTATTCCCTACATCTACACTTGCTGGAAAACGTGACATACAATCTGCATGAACATTCAAACGTCCTGGAATGAACACAACCTCACAACGATATTCTTGTAATTTGGCTGCTAACCTCGCTAGACGAGCAGTAAGAACTCTTCCACCTCCTGCAGACAACATAGTGATCTAAGGTTTGTGATCAGTTCTCAAAGAGAATTTTGTCCCCCACAAAAATTGTCTAAAATGCTGGGAAGCCCAAGTACAAGCAAGTAATTCTCTCTCAATAGTTGAGTAATTCTTCTCAGCATCACGTAGAGCTCGAGAAGCATACGATACAACAAACTCACCAGATTTATCCTTTTGCATCAAAACAGCACCTAAGCCAACATTGCTTGCGTCAACATAAACAATACACTCCTTACCCACTGAGTAAGGCTTCAAAAATGGAGCTTCAACAATTTTGCGTTTCAAAATTTCAAAGGATTCCTGTTGTTCTTTGCCCCACTCAAACTTTGCATTTTTTTTTAATAGGATCCTCAAAGGATGCACAATATCTGAATAATTTTTTACAAATTTACCGTAAAATTCAGTCAATCCTAAAAAAGAAAGTAATTGTTCTTTTGAATTAGGAGAAGATGCATTGACAATACTGTGAACATGGTTAACTTTGGGTTTGATACCATACTTTGAGATTTCGTGTCCTAGATACTCAACCTTGTCTTGTCTAAACTTACATTTGGTGTATTTCAGCGTAAGACCCTTAGATCTAACTTTCTCCAAAACAGAAGCTAAGTTCTCATCATGTTCAATGTAGTCTTTCCCAAAAATCAAAATGTCATCCTGGAAAGTTATAGCTCCCTTGCATTCTGTCAATAACTCTTTCATAAGGCGCTGGAAAACGGAGGCTGCACTCGCCAACCCAAAAGGCATGCGCAAATATTGGAACATACCTTCTGGAGTGACAAAAGCAGTTAATTTCCTTGAGTCTTCATGTAACTCCACTTGGTGGTAGGCACTAGCCAAATCAATGGAAGAAAAAACAGTAGCACCTGATAACGCAGCAATTAACTCGTGTATGTTTGGCAAAGGATGTTTATCTATCCATATTTCTTTATTAAGACTGCGAAGATCCGCACATAAGCGAAGTTCGCCTGAGCTCTTAAGTGATATCACGATGGGTGAAACCCAAGGGGAGGATTCAATTGGCTCAATTATGTTTCTTTTGACTAAATCGTCTAGCATTTCTTTTAATTTAGGCCTATATGCTAAAGGAACATTTCTTACCCTATGCCTAACAGGAACAGCGTTATCATTTAAAATGATTTTGTGTTTAAAATCAACGTATTTTCCCAACTTGTCGTTAAAAATTTCAGGAAACCTTTCAAGTACACTCTTAGTGAAACTAACATTGCTAGATGCATCTAAAGTTAAGTTCACCATTGAATCAGTAATAAACTTTTCAAATCGGAGCTCATCAACATAAACTGGTGGATTAGCATTAGGATCCAACTTAATTCCTAAACCACGTTGATGAGGCCAACCAAGAATAGACACGCCCTTGGTAGCAACATAAACTTTTGCTCTGATATCCCAGTTCTTAAAAGATATCTTCGCCCAAAAAAAACCCTCTAGAGCAATCTTTTGTCCCGTGTACCCACCAGGATATATGTCTGGACTCAATAATTCTCTTTGATGCCACAATTGTTCAAAAATATTCTTACCAATAATGGTGTACCACGCACAAGAATCAGCAAAAATATCAATAGGTTTGTCATCCATAAAAATTGTACAAGAAGGAAAATTCTTTTGAATACTCTCATCAACAGAAAGTATACAGTTCAAGCTATTAAGAACTTCCTCTTCTTCCGGCGATATGTAATTAATTTTTTGACCAGACCTGCAAACATTACCAAAATGCCCTTTTTTCTTGCATTTTATGCAGATTTTGTCCCAAGCAGGACAACCCTTGTAATTGCCAACATGGTTGGGGCTACCACATCTATAGCAAAATATTGTTCCCTTCTTAACAAAACTCTTATTATCATTAGCATTTCTTTACATATTCTTTTTTGAAGTTAGATTTACTGTTGAAAACACTCGAAGTGGGATGACTGGTTTGACTTTTAACAATAGCTACTTCAACCTCAGGAACATGTGTTTTCTGATTTTTCCCTCTAATTTCAGATACAAATATTTCAGAATGTTCTATACCTTTAGCTATATTCACTACCGCAGCTAATGTAGTCTCAGTCCCTAACCAAAGTCTTTCTTGGATCTTTTTACTTTTTGTTTTCATCATAATTTGATCCCTAAGAATTTGCTCGTATGATATAGTTTCAAAAGAACAAGTACAGGCAAGTGAACGTAGTGCTGCAACATAATCTTCAATTGTTTCGTCAGGTTTCTGTTCACGAGAATAGAATTTGAACCTTTCCATCACAGTATTTATCCTTCTACCAAAACGAATCTTCATTTGCTTAGAAGCTTTATTAAATACATCCATGTCACCAGCATCCTCCAAGGGTGGTAGATTGTCAAATTCTTTTATCCCTGCACCACCGAGACAATGTCTTAAAAGGGCAAGTTTTCTTTTTGCAGAACAATCATCTTTTTCTAAAACATCCACATATGCAATAAACATGGGGTACCAAAGGTCCCATTCTATAGGAGGATCACCTGCAACTTGAGGAAAATGGGGTGGTGCAGCAATATTAGACATCCTGTAAATAAAGGTTAATGTTAGAACAATATAGATTAATATTAGAACAGTATGAATAAATAAGTAAAAATAGAAATAGTAGAAAAGAAAACAGCAGTATTGGTGTGCAAATCACCGTAGTTGTGGATTTGCTGAAATTGAATAATCTCTTTTTTTTTTTTTTATTAATAAAGGTGTGCAAATCACCGTGGAGATTTGCAGCAAAGCGTTTCAATTAAAATTGAAATGGTGAATATTCAGGAATTAAAATTTCTATGTGCTCGATAAATCCGAGAAAACACGAAGTTATTGCTTCAAACTTCACTAAGATGGCCGCCGTGAGCATCTAGTTGTGCGCGATGACGTGCACGATGACGCGGGTATCCCAGAATGCAGCGCAAATAGTCGGGAAAGTAAACAATCCGAGAAAACACGAAGTTATTGCTTCAAACTTCACTAAGATGGCCACCGTGAGCATCTAGTTGTGCGCGATGACGTGCACGATGACGCGGGTATCCCAGAATGCAGCGCAAATAGTCGGGAAAGTAAACAAACTCCAGGATGCTCGAGACTCGAGGCTCGAGGTGAGTTCTTAAGTGTTTACTTTTGAAAGTAAGCGAGCAGGGGGAAAAGCGTTCACGCTAATGTAATTAAAATGAAAGTCTTCAAATTATGAAAGTGAAAACCGCTCGATAAATGCGGTCGAGGGGTGGTGATGTCGTGAAGGCGCAGAACTGAAATAAATGTCCAAAATAATTTGAAAGAAGCAGACTTACGTTTGAGAAGCAATGTCCAATAAGTTCTTTAAGAAGGTTTAAAAATGCATAGAAGGAGCTTCTCACCGCTGAAGAGGAAGGATTTTCCTTTAGTTGGCAAAATAAAAATGTTGCATGATAATGAAGAAAAACAAGTGAACGCTGTCTTCAGAAATCCACTGCTCCCAACGTCGCAATTAATTATGTAGTAAGTCCAACTACACTGGAAGTAGGTTCAAGTAGGTTTATTCATATGAAGTACAGCTTAACAACCACAGGTAGCAGGAGAAGTCCTCACAGCATAAGCCATACAGTAACAGTAATAAATCAAGAGAAAACATTCTAAGTTACTAAGACAATTCCAAATGACATAGATAGATTCCAGATGACATCAAGTCATGGAATACCACAGCAACACTTGTCCCTTTTTGGGCAGTCGGAATGCCGAAACAATCCTTCTTCAATCAAAGTAGCCAAATTATGCTCTGACCACACGTTCCCCTCGGGTTATTGCACCGCAATCTACAACTTAGCTGGCAGCTACCACCACTGCCTAGCTCTCTGGCTCTAGTGCAGGTGATAATGTCTGTCTTGGATGGTCTTGAGAATCCATCTCTTGGTGCATGCTTGCAACCCTAATGTAATCACATTATATGTACAAGCCCCTTGCCTGGCCGCAGGCTTAGCAAGCCCCCGGAACTCGCCTGCCTGTGTAAGCCGACCAAGGTACTTCCCTAGCATGCAAAACACAAAAGAGCAGAACAGGTCCAAAGGTGGTGTGCAACTACCACAGTTACTGTGAGGCAATAAAGGTGGATGCGTGAAACGAGTTGTTGAGAACAACGACTGTTGATAACAGAATGCTAAAGCAATTTCCATCAGACCACCCTCATGGTGGAGTTTGCATCACGTGGGAATTGCCTAGCATCCCATCCCTTTAACACAAGGTCTACCTTTTTAGGCATGTCCCAATGCGTATAAGCCTAGTTTGAGACCTCCTTAGACGACATCCCTTCTAGTACACCGTGTAGAGTAACTATTCATTATTGTCTCTTGGCAAATCGCCCTGTTAGGGCCTTTGTTGGACCCAAGGCAGCTTCTAACACGCACCCTATACAAAAGTATATATCATGATACGCTAATTAGGGACACTGTTACTTCCTCACTACTTACTTTCCGGCATGTACTACTGCCTAAGATCTCCACCCTTAGACTTGGATAATCACTAATTAAAATACTGTCTTCAGGTAGAAAGGTTACTGGTGCACCTCGCCAAGGTCCCTCCATTGCGTGTGAACCCCTGCTGTTGCGTGTTAGCTTGCTGTTATTGCCTGCCCACACCCGGGCTCAAAAATTCACTGGTAAAACCAATCGCAGGCCCTCCTGCTAAGACACCACCCTATATGGCCATAACGTGCCAATATGTGTCCAAAGTATACTGAGCAACAGAAATTGAAACAACCCTTAAATCCGAAGGCACTAGTCACCTTTGATCTAGACCTGCTCAGTGCTTGTTGTAGTGGTACTCTCTAAAATCCACATAGTGGCCGACTGTCAGAGGTGCCAGTGGAGACAAATGAGGGACAGTGCCGTGCACCGGGAAACCCTGCCCCCCCCGACACATTGAACACAGGGGAACTAAAGATATAAAAAGCGTGTTTGGTTTCTTGCAACAGTTATTCTGGGCAACCGAAATTAAACAACTGTTAAATCCAAAGAGATTAACTAATAAAAGCTTTGTTGGATCAGCCAGACAAACAGTGGAGTCATAGCCGAAAGGACTAAGAGTGGCCAATTTTTTGGCACCGTCCTGCCAGCCAAAAAGGCAGAATGCACCCGAACTGCTAACCAATCCTGTGTTCCCCAATATAATGGTGAAAGTGTCCCCCATATTTGTTGAAATGCCACACATTATTACACTGAGAGAGGAACATGTCACACCTGGCTATCTACAACCTTGACCGCTACATAAAATTACTAGCAGCCCGTCCCGACGTTGTCCGGGTATGAATTAACCCTGGGCGGAGTTGGCGGAGTGGGGCTTCGCGGAGCTACGCGAAGTGGGCGAGAAACTACACCCACCTCCGCACTCCGCGTAGCCCCACTCCGCAAACACCACTGGCCGCCAGCCCCGCCACCCGCCTCCCTCCCGCCCTCCCTAAATACTTTAAATTAAAGGAGTCAAATAATTTAAAACGCACTTACCTTGCCCGCCGCTGCCCGCCGCGTCCCCGGGGCTCGCTATCTTTCGTCTTCCGTCTTCTTTACTAATGCGCATGCGCGGGCGGCTGCGCATGCGCATTTCTCACGAGAAAATGCGCATGCGCGGCCGCCCGCGCATGCGCATTAGTAAAGAAGACGGAAGACGGAAGATAGCGAGCCCCGGGGACGCGGCGGGCAGCGGCGGGCAAGGTAAGTGCGTTTTAAATTATTTGATTCCTTTAATTTAAAGTATTTAGGGAGGGCGGGAGGGAGGCGGGTGGCGGCCAGCTACGCTCCGTCTGCGGAGCGTGCGTAGTGCCGCCTGGCTACGCCCGCTCCGCAAAATCCGGAGTAGTCGGCACTACGCACACTCCGTGCACGGAGCGTAGCTGGCGGCCCACCCCTAGTATGAATTGCTGCCGGCCAGTAGTATATTGTTTTGTAGGATTTCGTTTTGATAGCATTTCTTATCTGTGACAGGCCTGTGAAACGTACTGATTCACAGTGCACTGCTGATGCACGGAAGAGTGCGCGTTCAGTAGTGTGTGAACTAAAGTTTCCCTACTTTATTTTTCCTTGCAATATTATATAGCGCGAACTCGACAACATGGCATGAGCGCAATTTACATTACAGAAGAACACATTCATTTGTGGAAGGTACGGGGAGACAAAGCGATTTGCCTGGAAACACAGGATGTTGAGCTGATGCCGAGATTCGAACGTAGCTCCCCAGCTCTAAAGTTCGCAATTCTAGAACTTGTGGCGGGAGGTGTGTCTAAAAGTGTATGTCGGTGCTGGCCATCAATGAGAGAGACCTGTGCATTTTTCAAATGGGTGGTGAAAAAATATGATTATGTTGCTGGAGATGTGGGCCGCCGTGCCACCAATGTACTTACCGGGGGAGGGTAAACACTCATTATTCCGCAACTTTCTTTCCACATACCATCACTCCGCATACTTTCATTACGAAAGTACCATGACTCCGCAATGCCATTATAACGCATGGCATTACATTTTATATGCTTTTACCACGCATATATTTACAACGAAATTCGTTGTAAATGCATGAATGGAAAAAGCATGTTTTTTTTAATGTTTGGATAAGGTAAGTATGGGTAAAGGGGTATATGTTTTGGGGTACTGATGTATATGTTTTGGGGTGTTTGGGTATTTTAAGGGTTCAGATATAGTTTTGGGTTATGGGTACAGGGGTAGTTTTAGGGTTTAGGGATAGGTATGGGTTTTGGGGTACAGGGGTATTTTTAGGGTTCATGGATAGGTTTGGGTTTTGGGTATAGGGGTATTTTTAGGGTTCAGGGGTAGGTTTGGGTTTTGAGGTACAGGGGTATTTTAGGGTTCAGGGGTAGGTTAGGGTTTTGGGGTACAGGGTTATTTTTAGGGTTCAGGGTTACGTTTGGGTTTTGGGTACAGGGGTATTTTTAGGGTTCAGGGCTAGGTTTGAGTTTTGGGGTACAGGGGTATTTTAAGGGTTCAGGGCTAGGTTTGGGTTTTGGGGTACAGGGGTATTTTAGGGTTCAGGGGTAGGTTTGGGTTTTAGGGTACAGTGGTATTTTTAGGGTTCAGGGATAGGTTTGGGTTTTGGGGTACAGGGGTATTTTTAGGGTTTAGGGATAGGTTTTGGTTTGGGGGTACAGGGTATATGTATAGGGTTAAAATGGGTTAGTGTTTAAGGGTGTTGGGGTATTTTAAGGAGTAAGGGTGGGTTATGATTATGGGGTGCATGGGTATTTAAAGGGAGCAGGGTGGGATTAGCACACGATATGAGACATGGCATGAAGGGCGGAACGTACCACACGCCCCCAGCGTTTGGCACGCCCCCAGCACACGCCCACAGCACAACGCAGACACGCCCACAAGGGTCTACTTTGCTGACACAGTTCTTTTACCTTTTAAATGTATATGGTGGGCGTCTGCATAGCTTATGTCCTTCTGCTGCAACTCCCCTTTCCAACGCTGTATTGGGTGTTGTGATTGGTGCTGTGGTTCCTGAGATTACCCGCCTCAAAGGTTTGGGCTCTCTCTTTATTATATTAGTATAGATTCTTTTAATGATCATTCTCTGGATTTTGCAGCATTTTAAAACATAAACAACTGCCAGTTATTTCTTTAATTTTTTTTGTAGTTTTATATAGTGTGAACTGGTCCCACATGCAATGGATCTACGCCCATGAGCAACAGTTGCGGTAGAGGAGATCAAATTCGTTTTTATTTTTCAACCTCAGGACATTAAGTGATTTGCCCAGAATCACAGGATGTTGAGCTAATGCCGGGACTCCAACATAGTTCCTAAGTTCTAAAGTTTGCATCTCTGTTCAAGGAAGCCTCACAGTTAGGCCTATGCAAACATACTGGTCTCCCCCCCCCCACACACACACACAAACACCTTACACTCTGCAGAAAGACACAGGCTAAGATGACAACACCTGACCCCCAGCAAAGCCCCTGAATACTCTCTCCCTCCCCATTCACCAATGCCTGAGTATGATGTGATGGCTCAGTGGGGGAGAGGCCAGGGAGAAGACAGTGAGTTTGGGCTGGGTCGAACCCAATGGAGTGATGTGAAAATGACCCTACAGCCAGAGCGACAACTAGCCCCCAGGCAGGCCGCTTTGCTTCCCACCCACCCCCTCCCCAGCCCACTATAGCCTCAGGGCTATGGCCTGGCAGAGGTGGAAGGAAGAAAAGAACAAAGCTTCCGGGCCGACCTCAGAGGTGGAGGGCAGTGGAGGCTGAGGTGAAGCTGGGCCATTGGCCGTTATCACCTGACACAGAACCCGCCAGTGAGACTGCTTTACTCTTCCTGTCTTATCTCTGTTTGACAGCCCAGCAGGGGAGAAGGAACACTGCTTTGTCTGTGCAGCCTACCAGGGGCTAAGCTGAGGTCTGCTGCGGTAAGCCTCGTGACGCAAGTCCCTGCCCTGACAGTCAGCGTGCCTTACAATACAGTGGCCTGTCGGAGCGGCTGCCGAAGATAGCAAGGTTCTGAGGGCCAGGGTCCACAGGGCTTAAAAAACTGCCCACGGGTGACACTTGGGTGCCGGCCCATTGGCCAATGCCCGACTGCTCGCCTTCCCAATCCTACCCTGCTCCTGCCTCTTCAATATACTGCCAGATACCCCCTACCTGTTTATCCCACCCTTGAACGTTTCTGCTTTATCCCTTTGTTACGGTTTTGCCATCTTTCTCTTCCTCCGTCTTTCCTTGTTGTGTGTTTTTCCCACTCTTGCTCATGGTCAATTTCTGATGTAGAAAAATAAGTGCTAGTGGCCCCCCACCAGCAACCACTGGCTCAAATGAACCACTGTCTAAATGCTACTATCTTCTCCAAGGGCCACATGCCCAGACCTCTTGTTTCCTCCAGGATGCTTCTGTGACTGCTGATGTTCCTGTGCCTTCTTTTGGCTGGATTTTGGAAATTGTTGATTCTGGCCGGTTTTCTGTTGGTGCTAACTCTGCTGAGGCGGGCAGTGCTAGAAACTGAGGATTTCCTGTACAGCATCCATTCTAGTGTAGCCTCGTTCCTCAGTTCTCATCCCTCATTCCCACGGCCCGACTGGCCGTAGCAGGCACCAGGCATTTCCCTGGTGGGCAGCCATGGCGGGGGCCGTTTTTGGGCCCCTGAGTGGCCGTTTTTTAGGTTTTGCCTCGCCAAAAAGATGAGCTCTGCGCATCTTTTTTGCGCAGCAAAAACCTAATGAGAACTGTAGTGTGGCTTTGGGTCGGCCCTCGTCATTCATTGGCTGGCTCCATAAATGGAGCCTAGCCATTGGATGAGGGGCCTGTCCGTCAATGCCGGACCAGACACGGGGGCGTTCCCGAGATTCTTTGGCTTTTGGCTACGTCAGCCGAAAGCCTCTTCTCGGGAACGCCCCCCGAATCTGGGCCGGGATTGAGGGCACCCGCCGGGAAAGGGCATGAAGGTCAAACCAAGCTGCAGGGAGGTATCGCCGGCAGCCCGTCATCCGAGGAGATGGTTGGCTGCAGGGAAAGTAGGAGGCATGAAGATTATACCGAGTGCAGAGTGGTGCTTCAGAGTGGAGCTTCAGAGTGGAGCGCCAGAGTGGAGCTTCAGAGTGGAGCTTCAGAGTGCAGAGTGGAGCTTCAGAGTGGAGCTTCAGAGTGGAGCTTCAGAGTGGAGCTTCAGAGTGGAGCTTCAGAGTGCAGAGTGGAGCTTCAGAGTGGAGCTTCAGAGTGGAGCTTCAGAGTGCAGAGTGGAGCTTCAGAGTGAAGCTTCAGAGTGCAGAGTGGAGCTTCAGAGTGGAGCTTCAGAGTGGAGCTTCAGAGTGGAGCTTCAGAGTGGAGCTTCAGAGTGGAGCTTCAGAGTGCAGAGTGGAGCTTCAGAGTGCAGAGTGGAGCTTCAGAGTGGAGCTTCAAAGTGGAGCTTCAGAGTGGAGCTTCAGAGTGCAGAGTGGAGCTTCAGAGTGGAGCTTCAGAGTGCAGAGTAGAGCTTCAGAGTGGAGCTTCAGAGTGCAGAGTAGAGCTTCAGAGTGGAGCTTCAGAGTGCAGAGTAGAGCTTCAGAGTGGAGCTTCAGAGTGGAGCTTCAGAGTGGAGCTTCAGAGTGGAGCTTCAGAGTGCAGAGTGGAGCTTCAGAGTGGATCTTCAGAGTGCAGAGTGGAGCTTCAGAGTGGAGCTTCAGAGTGCAGAGTGGAGCTTCAGAGTGGAGCTTCAGAGTGCAGAGTGGAGCTTCAGAGTGGAGCTTCAGAGTGCAGAGTGGAGCTTCAGAGTGCAGATTCAGAGTGGAGCTTCAGAGTGCAGAGTGGAGCTTCAGAGTGGAGCTTCAGAGTGCAGAGTGGAGCTTCAGAGTGCAGAGTGGAGCTTCAGAGTGGAGCTTCAGAGTGGAGCTTCAGAGTGCAGAGTGGAGCTTCAGAGTGCAGAGTGGAGCTTCAGAGTGGAGCTTCAGAGTGCAGAGTGGAGCTTCAGAGTGGAGCTTCAGAGTGGAGCTTCAGAGTGGAGCTTCAGAGTGGAGCTTCAGAGTGCAGAGTGGAGCTTCAGAGTGGAGCTTCAGAGTGGAGCTTCAGAGTGGAGCTTCAGAGTGGAGCTTCAGAGTGGAGCTTCAGAGTGCAGAGTGGAGCTTCAGAGTGCAGAGTGGAGCTTCAGAGTGGAGCTTCAGAGTGGAGCTTCAGAGTGGAGCTTCAGAGTGGAGCTTCAGAGTGGAGCTTCAGAGTGCAGAGTGGAGCTTCAGAGTGGAGCTTCAGAGTGCAGAGTGGAGCTTCAGAGTGGAGCTTCAGAGTGCAGAGTGGAGCTTCAGAGTGGAGCTTCAGAGTGCAGAGTGGAGCTTCAGAGTGCAGATTCAGAGTGGAGCTTCAGAGTGCAGAGTGGAGCTTCAGAGTGCAGAGTGGAGCTTCAGAGTGGAGCTTCAGAGTGCAGAGTGGAGCTTCAGAGTGGAGCTTCAGAGTGGAGCTTCAGAGTGGAGCTTCAGAGTGGAGCTTCAGAGTGGAGCTTCAGAGTGCAGAGTGGAGCTTCAGAGTGCAGAGTGGAGCTTCAGAGTGCAGAGTGGAGCTTCAGAGTGGAGCTTCAGAGTGCAGAGTGGAGCTTCAGAGTGGAGCTTCAGAGTGGAGCTTCAGAGTGGAGCTTCAGAGTGGAGCTTCAGAGCGGAGCTTCAGAGTGCAGAGTGGGACTTCAGAGTGGAGCTTCAGAGTGGAGCTTCAGAGTGGAGCTTCAGAGTGGAGCTTCAGAGTGCAGAGTGGAGCTTCAGAGTGGAGCTTCAGAGTGCAGAGTGGAGCTTCAGAGTGGAGCTTCAGAGTGCAGAGTGGAGCTTCAGAGTGGAGCTTCAGAGTGGAGCTTCAGAGTGGAGCTTCAGAGTGGAGCTTCAGAGTGGAGTTTCAGAGTGGAGCTTCAGAGTGGAGCTTCAGAGTGGAGCTTCAGAGCGGAGCTTCAGAGCGGAGCTTCAGAGTGGAGCTTCAGAGTGGAGCTTCAGAGTGCAGAGTGGAGCTTCAGAGTGGAGCTTCAGAGTGCAGAGTGGAGCTTCAGAGTGGAGCTTCAGAGTGGAGCTTCAGAGTGGAGCTTCAGAGTGGAGCTTCAGAGTGGAGCTTCAGAGTGGAGCTTCAGAGTGCAGAGTGGAGCTTCAGAGCGGAGCTTCAGAGCGGAGCTTCAGAGCGGAGCTTCAGAGTGGAGCTTCAGAGTGGAGCTTCAGAGTGGAGCTTCAGAGCGGAGCTTCAGAGTGGAGCTTCAGAGTGCAGAGTGGAGCTTCAGAGTGGAGCTTCAGAGTGGAGCTTCAGAGTGGAGCTTCAGAGTGGAGCTTCAGAGTGGAGCTTCAGAGTGGAGCTTCAGAGTGCAGAGTGGAGCTTCAGAGTGGAGCTTCAGAGTGCAGAGTGGAGCTTCAGAGTGGAGCTTCAGAGTGCAGAGTGGAGCTTCAGAGTGGAGCTTCAGAGTGGAGCTTCAGAGTGCAGAGTGGAGCTTCCAGAGTGGAGCTTCAGAGTGGAGCTTCAGAGTGCAGAGTGGAGCTTCCGAGTGGAGCTTCAGAGTGCAGAGTGGAGCTTCCGAGTGCGCCAAAAAGATGCGCTCTGCGCATCTTTTTTGCGCAGCAAAAACCTAATGAGAACTGTAGTGTGGCTTTGGGTCGGCCCTCGTCATTCATTGGCTGGCTCCATAAACGGAGCCTAGCCATTGGATGAGGGGCCTGTCCGTCAATGCCGGACCAGACACGGGGGCGTTCCCGAGATTCTTTGGCTTTTGGCTACGTCAGCCGAAAGCCTCTTCTCGGGAACGCCCCCCGAATCTGGTCCGGGATTGAGGGCACCCGCCGGGAAAGGGCATGAAGGTCAAACCAAGCTGCAGGGAGGTATCGCCGGCAGCCTGTCATCCGAGGAGATGGTTGGCTGCAGGGAAAGTAGGAGGCATGAAGATTATACCGAGTGCAGAGTGGTGCTTCAGAGTGGAGCTTCAGAGTGGAGCGCCAGAGTGGAGCTTCAGAGTGCAGAGTGGAGCTTCAGAGTGGAGCTTCAGAGTGGAGCTTCAGAGTGGAGCTTCAGAGTGGAGCTTCAGAGTGCAGAGTGGAGCTTCAGAGTGGAGCTTCAGAGTGCAGAGTGGAGCTTCAGAGTGGAGCTTCAGAGTGGAGCTTCAGAGTGCAGAGTGGAGCTTCAGAGTGGAGCTTCAGAGTGGAGCTTCAGAGTGGAGCTTCAGAGTGGAGCTTCAGAGTGGAGCTTCAGAGTGCAGAGTGGAGCTTCAGAGTGCAGAGTGGAGCTTCAGAGTGCAGAGTGGAGCTTCAGAGTGGAGCTTCAGAGTGCAGAGTGGAGCTTCAGTGTGGAGCTTCAGAGTGGAGCTTCAGAGTGGAGCTTCAGAGTGCAGAGTGGAGCTTCAGAGTGCAGAGTGGAGCTTCAGAGTGGAGCTTCAGAGTGGAGCTTCAGAGTGGAGCTTCAGAGTGCAGAGTGGAGCTTCAGAGTGGAGCTTCAGAGTGGAGCTTCAGAGTGGAGCTTCAGAGTGGAGCTTCAGAGTGGAGCTTCAGAGTGCAGAGTGGAGCTTCAGAGTGGAGCTTCAGAGTGGAGCTTCAGAGTGGAGCTTCAGAGTGGAGCTTCAGAGTGCAGAGTGGAGCTTCAGAGTGGAGCTTCAGAGTGCAGAGTGGAGCTTCAGAGTGGAGCTTCAGAGTGCAGAGTGGAGCTTCAGAGTGGAGCTTCAGAGTGCAGAGTGGAGCTTCAGAGTGGAGCTTTAGAGTGCAGAGTGGAGCTTCAGAGTGCAGATTCAGAGTGGAGCTTCAGAGTGCAGAGTGGAGCTTCAGAGTGGAGCTTCAGAGTGCAGAGTGGAGCTTCAGAGTGGAGCTTCAGAGTGCAGAGTGGAGCTTCAGAGTGGAGCTTCAGAGTGGAGCTTCAGAGTGCAGAGTGGAGCTTCAGAGTGCAGAGTGGAGCTTCAGAGTGGAGCTTCAGAGTGCAGAGTGGAGCTTCAAAGTGGAGCTTCAGAGTGGAGCTTCAGAGCGGAGCTTCAGAGTGCAGAGTGGAGCTTCAGAGTGGAGCTTCAGAGTGGAGCTTCAGAGTGGAGCTTCAGAGTGGAGCTTCAGAGTGGAGCTTCAGAGTGCAGAGTGGAGCTTCAGAGTGGAGCTTCAGAGTGCAGAGTGGAGCTTCAGAGTGGAGCTTCAGAGTGCAGAGTGGAGCTTCAGAGTGGAGCTTCAGAGTGCAGAGTGGAGCTTCAGAGTGGAGCTTCAGAGTGGAGCTTCAGAGTGCAGCTTCAGAGTGCAGCTTCAGAGTGCAGCTTCAGAGTGCAGCTTCAGAGTGGAGCTTCAGAGTGGAGCTTCAGAGTGGAGCTTCAGAGTGGAGCTTCAGAGTGGAGCTTCAGAGTGCAGAGTGGAGCTTCAGAGTGCAGAGTGGAGCTTCAGAGTGGAGCTTCAGAGTGCAGAGTGGAGCTTCAGAGTGCAGCTTCAGAGTGGAGCTTCAGAGTGCAGAGTGGAGCTTCAGAGTGCAGA
Source organism: Lissotriton vulgaris (assembly GCF_964263255.1). Classification (NCBI taxonomy): domain Eukaryota; kingdom Metazoa; phylum Chordata; class Amphibia; order Caudata; family Salamandridae; genus Lissotriton; species Lissotriton vulgaris. Next base: position 123,976 of record NW_028255417.1, on the reverse strand, counting down.
GTGGAGCTTCAGAGTGGAGCTTCAGAGTGCAGAGTGGAGCTTCAGAGTGGAGCTTCAGAGTGCAGAGTTGCAGAGTGCAGAGTTGCAGAGTGGAGCTTCAGAGTGGATCTTCAGAGTGGAGCTTCAGAGTGGAGCTTCAGAGTGGAGCTTCAGAGTGGAGCTTCAGAGTGCAGATTCAGAGTGGAGCTTCAGAGTGCAGAGTGGAGCTTCAGAGTGGAGCTTCAGAGTGGAGCTTCAGAGTGGAGCTTCAGAGTGGAGCTTCAGAGTGCAGAATGGAGCTTCAGAGTGGAGCTTCAGAGTGGAGCTTCAGAGTGCAGAGTGGAGCTTCAGAGTGGAGCTTCAGAGTGCAGAGTGGAGCTTCAGAGTGGAGCTTCAGAGTGGAGCTTCAGAGTGCAGAGTGGAGCTTCAGAGTGGAGCTTCAGAGTGCAGAGTGGAGCTTCAGAGTGGAGCTTCAGAGTGGAGCTTCAGAGTGGAGCTTCAGAGTGGAGCTTCAGAGTGGAGCTTCAGAGTGCAGAGTGGAGCTTCAGAGTGGAGCTTCAAAGTGGAGCTTCAGAGTGGAGCTTCAGAGTGCAGAGTGGAGCTTCAGAGTGGAGCTTCAGAGTGGAGCTTCAGAGTGCAGAGTAGAGCTTCAGAGTGGAGCTTCAGAGTGCAGAGTAGAGCTTCAGAGTGGAGCTTCAGAGTGGAGCTTCAGAGTGGAGCTTCAGAGTGGAGCTTCAGAGTGCAGAGTGGAGCTTCAGAGTGGAGCTTCAGAGTGCAGAGTGGAGCTTCAGAGTGGAGCTTCAGAGTGCAGAGTGGAGCTTCAGAGTGGAGCTTCAGAGTGCAGAGTGGAGCTTCAGAGTGGAGCTTCAGAGTGCAGAGTGGAGCTTCAGAGTGCAGATTCAGAGTGGAGCTTCAGAGTGCAGAGTGGAGCTTCAGAGTGGAGCTTCAGAGTGGAGCTTCAGAGTGCAGAGTGGAGCTTCAGAGTGGAGCTTCAGAGTGGAGCTTCAGAGTGGAGCTTCAGAGTGGAGCTTCAGAGTGCAGAGTGGAGCTTCAGAGTGGAGCTTCAGAGTGCAGAGTGGAGCTTCAGAGTGGAGCTTCAGAGTGCAGAGTGGAGCTTCAGAGTGGAGCTTCAGAGTGCAGAGTGGAGCTTCAGAGTGGAGCTTTAGAGTGCAGAGTGGAGCTTCAGAGTGCAGATTCAGAGTGGAGCTTCAGAGTGCAGAGTGGAGCTTCAGAGTGGAGCTTCAGAGTGCAGAGTGGAGCTTCAGAGTGGAGCTTCAGAGTGCAGAGTGGAGCTTCAGAGTGGAGCTTCAGAGTGGAGCTTCAGAGTGCAGAGTGGAGCTTCAGAGTGCAGAGTGGAGCTTCAGAGTGGAGCTTCAGAGTGCAGAGTGGAGCTTCAAAGTGGAGCTTCAGAGTGGAGCTTCAGAGCGGAGCTTCAGAGTGCAGAGTGGAGCTTCAGAGTGGAGCTTCAGAGTGGAGCTTCAGAGTGGAGCTTCAGAGTGGAGCTTCAGAGTGGAGCTTCAGAGTGCAGAGTGGAGCTTCAGAGTGGAGCTTCAGAGTGCAGAGTGGAGCTTCAGAGTGGAGCTTCAGAGTGCAGAGTGGAGCTTCAGAGTGGAGCTTCAGAGTGCAGAGTGGAGCTTCAGAGTGGAGCTTCAGAGTGGAGCTTCAGAGTGGAGCTTCAGAGTGCAGCTTCAGAGTGCAGCTTCAGAGTGCAGCTTCAGAGTGCAGCTTCAGAGTGGAGCTTCAGAGTGGAGCTTCAGAGTGGAGCTTCAGAGTGGAGCTTCAGAGTGGAGCTTCAGAGTGCAGAGTGGAGCTTCAGAGTGCAGAGTGGAGCTTCAGAGTGGAGCTTCAGAGTGGAGCTTCAGAGTGCAGAGTGGAGCTTCAGAGTGCAGCTTCAGAGTGGAGCTTCAGAGTGCAGAGTGGAGCTTCAGAGTGCAGAGTGGAGCTTCAGAGTGCAGAGTGGAGCTTCAGAGTGGAGCTTCAGAGTGCAGAGTTGCAGAGTGCAGAGTTGCAGAGTGGAGCTTCAGAGTGGATCTTCAGAGTGGAGCTTCAGAGTGGAGCTTCAGAGTGGAGCTTCAGAGTGGAGCTTCAGAGTGCAGATTCAGAGTGGAGCTTCAGAGTGCAGAGTGGAGCTTCAGAGTGGAGCTTCAGAGTGGAGCTTCAGAGTGGAGCTTCAGAGTGGAGCTTCAGAGTCCAGAATGGAGCTTCAGAGTGGAGCTTCAGAGTGGAGCTTCAGAGTGCAGAGTGGAGCTTCAGAGTGGAGCTTCAGAGTGCAGAGTGGAGCTTCAGAGTGGAGCTTCAGAGTGGAGCTTCAGAGTGCAGAGTGGAGCTTCAGAGTGGAGCTTCAGAGTGCAGAGTGGAGCTTCAGAGTGGAGCTTCAGAGTGGAGCTTCAGAGTGGAGCTTCAGAGTGGAGCTTCAGAGTGGAGCTTCAGAGTGCAGAGTGGAGCTTCAGAGTGCAGAGTGGAGCTTCAGAGTGGAGCTTCAAAGTGGAGCTTCAGAGTGGAGCTTCAGAGTGCAGAGTGGAGCTTCAGAGTGGAGCTTCAGAGTGGAGCTTCAGAGTGCAGAGTAGAGCTTCAGAGTGGAGCTTCAGAGTGCAGAGTAGAGCTTCAGAGTGGAGCTTCAGAGTGGAGCTTCAGAGTGGAGCTTCAGAGTGGAGCTTCAGAGTGCAGAGTGGAGCTTCAGAGTGGAGCTTCAGAGTGCAGAGTGGAGCTTCAGAGTGGAGCTTCAGAGTGCAGAGTGGAGCTTCAGAGTGGAGCTTCAGAGTGCAGAGTGGAGCTTCAGAGTGGAGCTTCAGAGTGCAGAGTGGAGCTTCAGAGTGCAGATTCAGAGTGGAGCTTCAGAGTGCAGAGTGGAGCTTCAGAGTGGAGCTTCAGAGTGCAGAGTGGAGCTTCAGAGTGGAGCTTCAGAGTGGAGCTTCAGAGTGCAGAGTGGAGCTTCAGAGTGCAGAGTGGAGCTTCAGAGTGGAGCTTCAGAGTGCAGAGTGGAGCTTCAGAGTGGAGCTTCAGAGTGCAGAGTGGAGCTTCAGAGTGGAGCTTCAGAGTGGAGCTTCAGAGTGGAGCTTCAGAGTGGAGCTTCAGAGTGGAGCTTCAGAGTGCAGAGTGGAGCTTCAGAGTGGAGCTTCAGAGTGGAGCTTCAGAGTGGAGCTTCAGAGTGCAGAGTGGAGCTTCAGAGTGCAGAGTGGAGCTTCAGAGTGGAGCTTCAGAGTGGAGCTTCAGAGTGGAGCTTCAGAGTGGAGCTTCAGAGTGCAGAGTGGAGCTTCAGAGTGGAGCTTCAGAGTGCAGAGTGGAGCTTCAGAGTGGAGTTTCAGAGTGCAGAGTGGAGCTTCAGAGTGGAGCTTCAGAGTGCAGAGTGGAGCTTCAGAGTGGAGCTTCAGAGTGCAGAGTGGAGCTTCAGAGTGGAGCTTCAGAGTGCAGAGTGGAGCTTCAGAGTGCAGATTCAGAGTGGAGCTTCAGAGTGCAGAGTGGAGCTTCAGAGTGCAGAGTGGAGCTTCAGAGTGGAGCTTCAGAGTGCAGAGTGGAGCTTCAGAGTGGAGCTTCAGAGTGGAGCTTCAGAGTGGAGCTTCAGAGTGGAGCTTCAGAGTGGAGCTTCAGAGTGCAGAGTGGAGCTTCAGAGTGCAGAGTGGAGCTTCAGAGTGGAGCTTCAGAGTGCAGAGTGGAGCTTCAGAGTGGAGCTTCAGAGTGGAGCTTCAGAGTGGAGCTTCAGAGTGGAGCTTCAGAGTGGAGCTTCAGAGCGGAGCTTCAGAGTGCAGAGTGGAGCTTCAGAGTGGAGCTTCAGAGTGGAGCTTCAGAGTGGAGCTTCAGAGTGGAGCTTCAGAGTGCAGCTTCAGAGTGGAGCTTCAGAGTGCAGAGTGGAGCTTCAGAGTGGAGCTTCAGAGTGCAGAGTGGAGCTTCAGAGTGGAGCTTCAGAGTGGAGCTTCAGAGTGGAGTTTCAGAGTGGAGCTTCAGAGTGGAGCTTCAGAGTGGAGCTTCAGAGCGGAGCTTCAGAGCGGAGCTTCAGAGCGGAGCTTCAGAGTGCAGAGTGGAGCTTCAGAGTGGAGCTTCAGAGTGCAGAGTGGAGCTTCAGAGTGCAGAGTGGAGCTTCAGAGTGGAGCTTCAGAGTGGAGCTTCAGAGTGGAGCTTCAGAGTGGAGCTTCAGAGTGGAGCTTCAGAGTGGAGCTTCAGAGTGCAGAGTGGAGCTTCAGAGCGGAGCTTCAGAGCGGAGCTTCAGAGCGGAGCTTCAGAGTGGAGCTTCAGAGTGGAGCTTCAGAGTGGAGCTTCAGAGTGGAGCTTCAGAGCGGAGCTTCAGAGTGGAGCTTCAGAGTGCAGAGTGGAGCTTCAGAGTGGAGCTTCAGAGTGGAGCTTCAGAGTGGAGCTTCAGAGTGGAGCTTCAGAGCGGAGCTTCAGAGCGGAGCTTCAGAGTGCAGAGTGGAGCTTCAGAGTGGAGCTTCAGAGTGGAGCTTCAGAGTGCAGAGTGGAGCTTCAGAGTGGAGCTTCAGAGTGCAGAGTGGAGCTTCAGAGTGGAGCTTCAGAGTGCAGAGTGGAGCTTCAGAGTGGAGCTTCAGAGTGCAGAGTGGAGCTTCAGAGTGGAGCTTCAGAGTGGAGCTTCAGAGTGCAGAGTGGAGCTTCCAGAGTGGAGCTTCAGAGTGGAGCTTCAGAGTGCAGAGTGGAGCTTCCGAGTGGAGCTTCAGAGTGCAGAGTGGAGCTTCCGAGTGCGCCAAAAAGATGCGCTCTGCGCATCTTTTTTGCGCAGCAAAAACCTAATGAGAACTGTAGTGTGGCTTTGGGTCGGCCCTCGTCATTCATTGGCTGGCTCCATAAATGGAGCCTAGCCATTGGATGAGGGGCCTGTCCGTCAATGCCGGACCAGACACGGGGTCGTTCCCGAGATTCTTTGGCTTTTGGCTACGTCAGCCGAAAGCCTCTTCTCGGGAACGCCCCCCGAATCTGGTCCGGGATTGAGGGCACCCGCCGGGAAAGGGCATGAAGGTCAAACCAAGCTGCAGGGAGGTATCGCCGGCAGCCCGTCATCCGAGGAGATGGTTGGCTGCAGGGAAAGTAGGAGGCATGAAGATTATACCGAGTGCAGAGTGGTGCTTCAGAGTGGTGCTTCAGAGTGGAGCTTCAGAGTGGAGCGCCAGAGTGGAGCTTCAGAGTGGAGCTTCAGAGTGCAGAGTGGAGCTTCAGAGTGGAGCTTCAGAGTGGAGCTTCAGAGTGGAGCTTCAGAGTGGAGCTTCAGAGTGCAGAGTGGAGCTTCAGAGTGGAGCTTCAGAGTGCAGAGTAGAGCTTCAGAGTGGAGCTTCAGAGTGCAGAGTAGAGCTTCAGAGTGGAGCTTCAGAGTGGAGCTTCAGAGTGGAGCTTCAGAGTGGAGCTTCAGAGTAGAGCTTCAGAGTGGAGCTTCAGAGTGGAGCTTCAGAGTGCGGAGTGGAGCTTCAGAGTGCAGAGTGGAGCTTCAGAGTGGAGCTTCAGAGTGCAGAGTGGAGCTTCAGAGTGCAGATTCAGAGTGGAGCTTCAGAGTGCAGAGTGGAGCTTCAGAGTGGAGCTTCAGAGTGCAGAGTGGAGCTTCAGAGTGCAGAGTGGAGCTTCAGAGTGGAGCTTCAGAGTGCAGAGTGGAGCTTCAGAGTGGAGCTTCAGAGTGGAGCTTCAGAGTGGAGCTTCAGAGCGGAGCTTCAGAGTGCAGAGTGGAGCTTCAGAGTGGAGCTTCAGAGTGGAGCTTCAGAGTGGAGCTTCAGAGTGGAGCTTCAGAGTGGAGCTTCAGAGTGCAGAGTGGAGCTTCAGAGTGCAGAGTGGAGCTTCAGAGTGGAGCTTCAGAGTGGAGCTTCAGAGTGGAGCTTCAGAGTGGAGCTTCAGAGTGCAGAGTGGAGCTTTAGAGTGGAGCTTCAGAGTGCAGAGTGGAGCTTCAGAGTGGAGCTTCAGAGTGCAGAGTGGAGCTTCAGAGTGGAGCTTCAGAGTGCAGAGTGGAGCTTCAGAGTGGAGCTTCAGAGTGCAGAGTGGAGCTTCAGAGTGGAGCTTCAGAGTGCAGAGTGGAGCTTCAGCGTGCAGATTCAGAGTGGAGCTTCAGAGTGCAGAGTGGAGCTTCAGAGTGGAGCTTCAGAGTGCAGAGTGGAGCTTCAGAGTGGAGCTTCAGAGTGGAGCTTCAGAGTGGAGCTTCAGAGTGGAGCTTCAGAGTGGAGCTTCAGAGTGCAGAGTGGAGCTTCAGAGTGGAGCTTCAGAGTGGAGCTTCAGAGCGGAGCTTCAGAGTGCAGAGTGGAGCTTCAGAGTGGAGCTTCAGAGTGGAGCTTCAGAGTGGAGCTTCAGAGTGGAGCTTCAGAGTGGAGCTTCAGAGTGGAGCTTCAGAGTGCAGAGTGGAGCTTCAGAGTGGAGCTTCAGAGTGCAGAGTGGAGCTTCAGAGTGGAGCTTCAGAGTGCAGAGTGGAGCTTCAGAGTGGAGCTTCAGAGTGCAGAGTGGAGCTTCAGAGTGGAGCTTCAGAGTGGAGCTTCAGAGTGGAGCTTCAGAGTGGAGCTTCAGAGTGGAGCTTCAGAGTGGAGCTTCAGAGTGGAGCTTCAGAGTGCAGCTTCAGAGTGGAGCTTCAGAGTGGAGCTTCAGAGTGGAGCTTCAGAGTGGAGCTTCAGAGTGGAGCTTCAGAGTGGAGCTTCAGAGTGGAGCTTCAGAGTGCAGCTTCAGAGTGGAGCTTCAGAGTGCAGAGTGGAGCTTCAGAGTGCAGAGTGGAGCTTCAGAGTGGAGCTTCAGAGTGGAGCTTCAGAGTGCAGAGTGGAGCTTCAGAGTGCAGCTTCAGAGTGGAGCTTCAGAGTGCAGAGTGGAGCTTCAGAGTGCAGAGTGGAGCTTCAGAGTGGAGCTTCAGAGTGCAGAGTGGAGCTTCAGAGTGGAGCTTCAGAGTGCAGAGTGGAGCTTCAGAGTGGAGCTTCAGAGTGGAGCTTCAGAGTGGAGCTTCAGAGTGGAGCTTCAGAGTGCAGATTCAGAGTGCAGATTCAGAGTGGAGCTTCAGAGTGCAGAGTGGAGCTTCAGAGTGGAGCTTCAGAGTGGAGCTTCAGAGTGGAGCTTCAGAGTGCAGCTTCAGAGTGCAGCTTCAGAGTGGAGCTTCAGAGTGGAGCTTCAGAGCGGAGCTTCAGAGTGGAGCTTCAGAGTGGAGCTTCAGAGAGGAGCTTCAGAGCGGAGCTTCAGAGCGGAGCTTCAGAGTGGAGCTTCAGAGTGGAGCTTCAGAGTGGAGCTTCAGAGTGCAGAGTGGAGCTTCAGAGTGGAGCTTCAGAGTGCAGAGTGGAGCTTCAGAGTGGAGCTTCAGAGTGGAGCTTCAGAGCGGAGCTTCAGAGCGGAGCTTCAGAGTGGAGCTTCAGAGTGCAGAGTGGAGCTTCAGAGTGGAGCTTCAGAGTGGAGCTTCAGAGTGCAGAGTGGAGCTTCCAGAGTGGAGCTTCAGAGTGGAGCTTCAGAGTGCAGAGTGGAGCTTCCGAGTGGAGCTTCAGAGTGCAGAGTGGAGCTTCCGAGTGGAGCTTCCGAGTGGAGCTTCAGAGTGGAGCTTCAGAGTGCAGAGTGGAGCTTCAGAGTGGAGCTTCAGAGTGGAGCTTCAGAGCGGAGCTTCAGAGTGCAGAGTGGAGCTTCAGAGTGGAGCTTCAGAGTGCAGAGTGGAGCTTCAGAGTGGAGCTTCAGAGTGCAGAGTGGAGCTTCAGAGCGGAGCTTCAGAGCGGAGCTTCAGAGTGCAGAGTGGAGCTTCAGAGTGGAGCTTCAGAGCGGAGCTTCAGAGCGGAGCTTCAGAGCGGAGCTTCAGAGTGCAGAGTGGAGCTTCAGAGTGGAGCTTCAGAGTGGAGCTTCAGAGTGGAGCTTCAGAGTGGAGCTTCAAAGTGGAGCTTCAGAGTGCAGAGTGGAGCTTCAGAGTGGGGCTTCAGAGTGCAGAGTGGAGCTTCAGAGTGGAGCTTCAGAGTGGAGCTTCAGAGTGCAGCTTCAGAGTGGAGCTTCAGAGTGGAGCTTCAGAGTGGAGCTTCAGAGTGGAGCTTCAGAGTGGAGCTTCAGAGTGGAGCTTCAGAGTGGAGCTTCAGAGTGGAGCTTCAGAGTGCAGAGTGGAGCTTCAGAGTGGAGCTTCAGAGTGGAGAGTGGAGCTTCAGAGTGGAGCTTCAGAGTGGAGAGTGGAGATTCAGAGTGGAGATTCAGAGTGGAGAGTGGAGATTCAGAGTGGAGATTCAGAGTGGAGAGTGGAGATTCAGAGTGGAGATTCAGAGTGGAGAGTGGAGCTTCAGAGTGGAGATTCAGAGTGGAGAGTGGAGCTTCAGAGTTGAGATTCAGAGTGCAGAGTGGAGAGTGGAGCTTCAGAGTGGAGAGTGGAGCTTCAGAGTGCAGAATGGAGCTTCAGAGTGCAGAGTGGAGCTTCAGAGTGCAGAGTGGAGCTTCAGAGTGGAGCTTCAGAGTGCAGAGTGGAGCTTCAGAGTGGAGCTTCAGAGTGCAGAGTGGAGCTTCAGAGTGGAGCTTCAGAGTGGAGCTTCAGAGTGGAGCTTCAGAGTGGAGCTTCAGAGTGGAGCTTCAGAGTGCAGAGTGGAGCTTCAGAGTGCAGAGTGGAGCTTCAGAGTGCAGAGTGGAGATTCAGAGGGCAGAGTGGAGATTCAGAGTGGAGCTTCAGAGTGCAGAGTGGAGCTTCAGAGTGCAGAGTGGAGATTCAGAGTGCAGATTCAGAGTGCAGAGTGGAGATTCAGAGTGCAGATTCAGAGTGCAGAGTTCAGATTCAGAGTGGAGCTTCAGAGTTCAGATTCAGAGTGGAGCTTCAGAGTGCAGAGTGGAGCTTCAGAGTGCAGATTCAGAGTGGAGCTTCAGAGTTCAGATTCAGAGTGGAGCTTCAGAGTGCAGAGTGGAGCTTCAGAGTGGAGCTTCAGAGTGGAGCTTCAGAGTGGAGCTTCAGAGTGGAGCTTCAGAGTGGAGCTTCAGAGTGGAGCTTCCGAGTGCAGAGTGGAGCTTCCGAGTGCAGAGTGGAGCTTCAGAATGCAGAGTGGAGCTTCAGAGTGTCAAGAGCAATGCCAATAGCTCTAACTTTAACAAAGGCAAAACCATTGCATTGTAAATGCTTGTATTACCAGGGCCAGCAATATCGACCCCCTGTAACAAAAACCGCCCTAACAAACAACTCGGCCGCACTCCCCCTTGGGGGGCCGGCCGAGCAGATTGCCGGGACCGGTTTCAGTTCCCAGTCTGGCCCTGCCCACTCCTCACTAGCGTAATTAAACTTGAGGGGAGCCCCCTGAAAACTAAATGGAGGGACCACCCCCCTAGACTCAGTTAAGAGCTCACAAGCCAGGATTCCCTGCTGAGGCGCCCCCCCCTAAAACTCGGGCCCCCGCACTGCGAGGGCTGCAGTTGCTTTTGTTTGGCCACTGTCACTCCTCATCTTTCACACCTCATACTTGACTCATCACTCCTCATCCCTCATTTTATCAACCCTCATCTGTGTTTCTGTTTTAATCAGCACTGTCATTCTGTGCCCCTCTGCTGATGTAAAATTATAGTCCTTCTTCTATTTTTGGAAAATTTCCCGGTTTTTGGTTTTCAAAATCAGGTCACCCTACCCATCACTGTCTATTTGAGGACACCTCATACCTCGGATAACATTTTTTTATAATCTTTATCCATTTTACTCATTACTTTTAAAGAGAGAAGGAGAGCTGATCTTCTTGGCACCCTCATGTGAAAGTCTAAGTGGCTTATTTATGAGACCCATGCGACAATTTTACGATACCGGTGCGTCTTTTTCTTGACATTCTGGTGGCATAAAGAATGCACCATGTTGCACAGTATTTACAAGGTGATGCAGCTAGGCAGATGCATCATCTTGTAGAGCCCTGCGTCACATTATACCTGTGCTGGGTATAATGTATGCAGGGTGAGAATTACCACGCCACAAAGCTTCGCAAGAGTAGCACAATAAAAGCTATCAGATGTTACTGCGCCACTTCTAGGATGCCACTGCGTCAAAACCTTACGCCTGCCTCCTAGCAGGCATAAGGGTGATGCAGTGCTATATGTATAGGCCTGCCTCATGCATTGCTGGAGTTGCGTCATGCTTGCTACGCAACTCCAGCAATGCGTAACTTTTGCGCCAACAGATACGTCAGGATTCCTGACGTATCTGTCATGGAGTGCTGTACTTTAAATATGACGCATCCATCGAGTCGCAAGGAGGGTGCAGTGAGATCTGTTGCATCGCTGTTTTATCTCAGCGATGCGCCAGTTTTCATAAATCAGGCCCGAAATCTATTCTGCTTCCTCCTAAGCACATCTATTTATCAGAATCCCATAATATATGAACTAGAAGCCCACTATCCAAACATATGATAAATGTACTTCATGTAATTTACATTTTTATACAGTAATGGAAATAAATGCATCAGCTATTGCGAATGAATAATGATATATGTCCTGTGCAACGGCATGATCTAGAGGGCTTTTAAAAAGACATAAAAATTGAAAACTATGACAAGGCATGACAGGGCACAGTGGGGGAAAGGAGGGGGCTGAGGATATGGAGGGAAGAAGAGCACACCGGGGAGGAGAGGGCACTCTAGCAGATGGCAAGAGTTGTTTGTTTCAAACAGCTGCTCAAAAGCGGTCTCTTTTGACAGCACGACTTCTCTTCCTCCTTCCTGTGGGTCTGCTCTGCAGCGCCGAGATACCCCTTCGGGTGTGATTCATTGCGCTATATTAAGTCTTGGTAACATAAGAGGGAGAAGGTGATAGTGTATGGAAGAGAGAGGGGCACACACAGTGTAGGCGACCTCAGTGAAAGAGAGAGAAGAGAATAGAGAGATGCTTGGTGGAACACAGAGGGCGAGAAAAGAATAGATCTGTTTCCGGAGAAGGGGAAAGAGTGAAAGAGACAAGCAATACATTTAAAGGCAGTGGTGGTGGGAGCGACTGATAAACGACTAGGGTGTGGGGAAAAAGAATCACAGTGAGGGGAGGCAGAGGCAGGAAGAAGGTGTGCAGCATGTTACTGTGGCAAGGCAACATGGAGGGAAGCACACTGATGGATGGGGCCACAGGCAAGTCACAGAGTCCACTGAGACAGGCATGAACAGAAAGTGTGCCAGGAATGACTATATAAAGCACACAACAGATGGCATGTAAAAATATATCTCCTGAAATGTAAGCAATAGTTTGTTTCAGTTCAATACATTGCATCACATAGCCATTCTGACAGGCAGGCGCCAACAGTCATAATTTCTTAACATGGTATTTGAAGGTTTTAAGAAAGATTTCCCGAATTAGGATGACAACTGTTGTATGCGCATATAAATACGTTAATGACGTAGTCTATTATTGAAATTCACCAGCCATGCCCACTTCGATTCATTCTCTTGCTCAGTCGCCCACTTCGATTCATTCTCTTGCTCAGTCGCCCACTTCGATTCATTCTCTTTCTCAGTCTCCTTCTTGTTCTCTCTCTCTCTCTCTCTCTCTCTCCCTCCCTCCATCCCTCCCTCCCTCCCTCCCCTGTTCCTTGGAACACAGCCTCTGCCTCTTCTCATGTTGCTCTCTCTCTCTCTCTCTCTCTCTCTCTCTCTCTCTCTCTCCCCTGTTCCTTGGAACACAGCCTCTGCCTCTTGTCATGTTGTATCTGTGTTAGTGTTTCTCTTCTGGTCTCCTTTAGTGCCCCATGGCTAAAGACCTACTGAAGACTTTTCTCCAGAAAAAAACACACATTTCTTAGTTCCCAACCGATTTCTTAGTTGTCTGCAGATTGTTGACATGATTACTATTTTTCCCAGATTTTTGAACCTTTGGATGTTATATGGGTAATTCTGCCTTAGCCTGAATGTCCAGGCTCCCAGAAAGCCTGTCAGAGTATCAGTAAAGAAGGGGAAATGACTCTGGCAAAGGAGATGCAGCCACGGTGGCAGTGGTCACCCTTGACTAGCAGGCACCAGCGGCGGTACTCATCAGTTCTAAAGGTACCTCTGCCACAATGGTTCAGCAGTGGTCATTTATTGGGCATAGCGGGAGTGCAGTGGGTCCCTCAAGCCCCTTATTCCAGGGTCACAGCTCTTTCTACGTATGACCAAGGGTGGTCGCTCTTTTACCGATCTGGCCGCTAAGGCCTGGAATGAGTCCCCTTTGTTCCTTCGCTAGATTTCCAATGAGTACCACTTTAGGCAACATTTAGATACCTGGTTATTTAATAACTGAGGGTTCTGTTGGGTTCTCTTTCATGCTCTACCACCAGGACACCTGTTTTGGCAGCTGTGTGCTTTATATGTTTTCTTGTATTGTATTGTATGTATCTTGGAACTTACTTAGGGGGAAGTTGCCAAGCCGGTCGCCTCGGTGCCAATGAGCCTCTATATAATGAAGCAAGAACTTGAGCGCTGCCAGATGTGCAACGAGAGGACCTGAAGATAGGTATGTGATGGGTCAGATGCTTGCCTTTGGACACGGAAGGGCTGCAGAGAGATGTGTGGGGTAGAGATGCGTGAGACAGACAGAGACCTTGACATCTGAATTCAGGACCTAACCGAGGAGAGGTACCCGCAGGGGTCGGACTTTGCATTTTTTAATAGGCTTGTGGCTTTTTTTCTAAACTGTCGGGAATGTTGAAAATCTTTACTGTGATTGCAGTTTGATGTACTTTCAGCATTATTTTTGGCATTGCATTAAGAAACAATAACATCAGATGCACCGCCACACAAGCCCTCGCCACAAGTAGACTTGACTACGGCAACGCCCTTTACTACAGGATCTGTTTACACCTCCTAAAGAGACTACAGGCCATCCAGAACAGTGCAGCCTGACTCATCTTCGACCACGCCTAACAGACCGAGTGGGTGCACACAAAGAATTGACCCAAGGATTACGCACGCATGTGTAAAACAAGAGCGGGGACACATCATATACCGCTACGAGAACCCAAGTATGAGGGTCTTTTTATTGGGAGACACCCCGTTACGTACCTGCAGACCTTGGTTTACGCAGGACTAGTGATCCTTTCCCCCACTTGATTATAAGTAAAGAAGAGATGCCTATTCAAGGTACTGATTGACGCGTACAAGGTCCTTCACAACCTTGAACTTGCCTACATCAACCATCGCTTGAGCTTCCACCAACTGGCCAGACTACTCCGATCCCCCTCCTTATCGATCGCCCATGCTCCCTGCATCTACAGAAGCACCAGCGGAGGATGCTCCTTCTCCTACCTCAAAGCGAAGGCTTGGAACAACCTTCCCCTGCAGCTCCGCATCTCTCTTTCTCTACCGGAATTCCAAAACGCACTCAAGACCTGTCTCTTCAACCGAGCCTAGCGCAGCCTGCAAGCACCTGGATACCCTCGTGGGTGATTAGCATCATAGCAGCACTCTAAAAATCGACTGTTTGCTTGATTGAATAGGATTTTCCACTGTCGGTTCTTCTGATGTTACCTAAGCCAGAGAACACATATGACTCACAGACGAATGTATGGCACTGCAACGCGTGCTTTTACCATGCATTCCTTTTTCACCCAACTGTTACCCCGCATATCTTTACCACACATGCCTTTTCCACACATGGTAAGCATATGCAAGGTATTTAAAACCACATATATATATATATATATATATATATATATATATATATATATATATATATATATATATATATATATATATATATTTTTTTTTTTTTTAAACATATGTTTCATTTAAATGTTTTTCTGTTTTGGCTGAACCTCCCCAAACCCCTGTGGTTTTTAAACCCACCCCTAAACACTAAAATTACCCTACCTCCCTTTACATCTATCTATCTATCTATCTATCTATCTATCTATCTATCTATCTATCTATCTGTCTGTCTGTCTGTCTGTCTGTCTGTCTGTCTGTCTGTCTGTCTGCCTGCCTGCCTGCCTGCCTGCCTGCCTGTCTGTCTGTCTGTCTGTCTGCATGCCTGCCTGCCTGCCTGCCTGCCTGCCTGCCTGTCTGTCTATCTGCCTGCCTGTCTGTCTGTCTGTCTGTCTATCTATCTATATATATATATACACATGCGCTTGATAGAGGCATGCATGGAAAACACTGTGTGTTGAAGGATATTTTTCTGAAGAATAGGTCCATGAGGCAGTAACACACAGACTGTAACAAAAGCACTAGCCCCACTCAGCACAATGACACAGGTTTGGTGAAAGGTCACACGATCCAACGTCCTCTTACAGGGCTATCCAGGCGCTGGAGTAGGTGAGTAGGCCGCTCGGGCTCCTAGTCGATTAGCCAGGTCTTCAGTTTTGCGTGGAATTCGAGAAGGGATGGAGCGGTCCTGATGTAGGGTGGAAGGTCTTTCCAGGATTTGGCGGCGATGTAGGTAAGGGCGCGTCCTCGCGATGCTCCTCGAGTGCGCGGCACTTGCGCGAGGAGGAGTGACTCTCATCCGGCTTAATCTCCAGCCTGGCAGGGGAGGCCTTTTCTTCCACATGGATTAGCGCTTCGGCTGATTCCCTGCCAGTTCTGCACACCGAGGCCTTATTTGTGGTTAAACAATGGGCTGTGGAAGACTGGCTCGTAGGCAGCGAGGGTGAACGGTGAACAAATGGGCCGTGAAGAGAGCAGAAATCGAAACACAATCAAAAGGAGTGTTTAAAAACGTGTGAATTTAAAGCAGCAAATAAAAAGTGATCCTGTGGTTGAGGCAGGAGCTAAAGATCGCAGCCACAAGAGCAATGTGCTTAGGGCAAAGAGTCGATTAAAAGAGATTGGGTTTGACGACGGGAGGTTGGATGGCTGCAGACTGAAAAATGTTGGGTCATCCAGGAAAGTTTGAACACTGTCTATTGAATTCATTTTTCCTGTGTATTTACCAAGCGATGAGAATGCTTTCACATTTTGTGTTTCACACCCGTGTCTATATTGCGTTTCACTTGAGCGCTCTCTGTTGGTGCAGGTGGAGCCAAGGCCTAAATTGGGTTTACGAGGGCCGGTGCCATTTTAAGGATTTCTGGGGCACATGGGCAAGACTATCTTTGAGAACCCGTTTGAGCTAACTTTAAATTAATTTCTTGTTATGCTTGGATCTAGTGCTTTGTCGAGCAACAACAGGGAGTTCAGGGGCAGATTTACAATTTTCTCTCGTAGCGCACTGAAGCAGCCGCAAATGCTGCCCTGCGCGAAAAGGAGAAATGGGGAGAATGCCCTATTTACTAAAATACGGCACTCTCCTCCCCTCTCACTAGCACCGGTGCTGAAATCAGCTGCCTTGCGCCACGGAGACACCTTTGCGCCATGAAGCAAGGGTGTCTCTGTGAGTCTATCATAGGGTTTGTACTGAAAGGAAGCCTTCCAGTACAAAATACTGGGGGCCTCATTTATGAGGCTGTGCGTCACTTTTACGCCACTGGTGAGTCACTTTTTGTGACGCACCAGTGGCGTAAAAAATGCGCCTTGTTGCGCCATATTTACAAAGTAACGCATCTAGGTAGATGCGTCACTTTGTAAACCCTTGCGCCACATTATACCTGCGCCAGGAATAATGTATGCAAGGGGGGCGTATTGCCGCAAGAAAGGGTCGTAGAACTGACGCAGTGAAATCTATGAGAATTCACTGCGTCACTTCTAGGACGCAAATGCGTCAATATCTTACGCCTGCCTCACAGCAGGCCTAAGACTGAGGCAGGCCCTTTCACATGGGGCCTGCCCCATGTGAAAGGACACATTGCTGGAGTTGCGTCACTTTTGTGACACACTCCAGCAATGCATCACTTCTGCGCCATACAGATACGTCAGAAATACTGACGTTTCTGTAACTCCTTGTGACATGATGCGTCATATTATAAATATGACGCATCACTCATGTCGCAAGGAGGGCGCACTGAGAAGTGACACATCGCTGCTTTCACACAGCGATGCGTCACTTCTCATAAATGAGGCCCTATGCTGTAAAATAAATCACACATGCAAAGTCGGTAAAGGAAGGAAAAATGAACGCATCTCTCCTTCCATGCACCTATTTGAAAAGGGTGCAGTTTTCTCATGCTAAACCCAATCTACTTTATTTAGTAAATTGGGTTTCGCGTGAATAACCTTGGGTGGTTGCATGGGTACGGCCATGCACCACCCTTGGTACGGCCCCATGGCGCAAAGTAATGCGAAGCAGCGCTATGTGCTGCTTTGCATTACTTTAGCGCTGGAAAGTATATTCGATAAAAAATTTGTGCTAATTTGCGTCACTTTTGTGGCGCAAACACGGCACAAAATCTTAGCAAATCTCGCCCCGCCGTGTCTAATCCGCCTGTTCCTCCTCTTTTAATAAAGCCGCAGTAAGGGTGCTTTGGTGGACGTTAAATGTGCTAGTGCAAAAGATTAACCCCTTGGGCGCGGCCGCGATTCTGCGCCTGTGCGGGCGATTTACAGAGTGGGCGAGTTCATGATGGCCCCCAGCCGTCATCAGCACACGCCCACCGTGATGCATGACGGCCGGGGGCCGTCATCAGCATGGAAGGGGTTAAAGTGAGACATATGCATTAAGCTCATGGAATTGTTGGTTAACTCGATACTTATTCATGATCACAAATAACCCCTCTTTTCGACTGGCATTCTTGCTGCAGCACAGAAAGTCACTGCACGGCCCTTGGAATTTTCACCATTCCATCAGGAGAAATTGGATCATGTTCTCCTTAATTCTGGCTCCCTGCCATGCCTCCACTTTTTTTTTATACGTACAATTAAATTTCTACGGTGAATAAAAAATATGAAATGAGGTTTGCTACAGAGGAAGGATAGAGAGTAAAGAGAATTGTAGAGAAATAGAGGTGAAGAGGAGGGAAAAGCGAAATAGAGCTGGGGTAAAGAAATAGGGGGCATATCAGCAACAGACGGCGATAAATATCGCAAAGGGCGCTTAGCACTAGTATACTGATGGCTGCCTATCGGTGGAATTTATCGCCCTAATAACGCGTTATCAACAATGCGCTTCTCCAGATCGATAAATAATCCAGCAAAAGCTGCATTATGCGGGAATATCGCTGTAAATCCAGCGATATTCCCGCAGCGATAGGGGAAATCTGGATAATAGGGAGATGTGGATTCAGCCACTAAATCCACCTCCCATGTCAAAGATAGGGGAGTCATAAAAAAGGCAGACGTACAATACCAGCGATAACAGCGATTAGCGCTGTTTTTAATATCGCAATGGGTGTCCTGGGCCATATTGTAAATACGGAGAAGGATAGTTAGCTATCATTTCCCATTCGTTTTTGCAGGGACTGCCTACTTTGCATCTCATTAGAGATGGAACGCGAGGCGTGAACAAAACGGGAGCTGAATCAAGGAAACATGCAATAACGTGTCCTTGTAAATAATGCAATATAATTATCGCCGCTTTTCGCCCCAAAACGGACGCTAAAGCAGCGATAATTATATAGCCAGCCCTTGATAATATGCCCTTGGGTGAACTGTGGAGAGATGTAAGCTAACGAAAGAAAGCAGAGGTAGACATAAAGAAAGAAGAGGTGGAGACAGAGGTGAGTTAGATAAAGTGCTTAATTTGAGCCGGTAGTTGCATTCGGGGCCCCCAGCACTTATTTGCGGAGACCAGCCCTTATGGTTCCGTATCAGGCATTGATCCAGAGCAACAGACAGAAAAACCCAAAAGGGGCAAAGAAAGAGGAATGGAATGATGGGAAATCAGTGACAAGGGAAGCAGGGATGAAAAAGAACCTGAAATAATGATATAATGGTGTAGAGAGTTTGTTTCTGGTGGTGGATTGAAGAGGCTGGTGGAACCAAAACCAAGCAGCTTTGGTCTTGGGCACTCCTAACATTTGATAACACTGATCATGTGCCTCTAAGCAAATATCTGGGACCTCACACTTATTCTTTTGCAAAAATAAGCTCTGGGTGGAGGCAGGCAGAGGTAGATATAAGCAAAAGTGTTTTAGTGGGAGAAGTACATAGAAATGCAAGGTATTATTTGGAGCAAAGGATGAAAATATACCGCTGCATACCAATTCTCCAATAATTTGTAGTTTATTTAGATACACAGCTAACACCAACGCGTTTTCACTCAGAACGAGTCTTGCTCACGTTCAGTGAGTCCTTTTCTAATATCAGTTTTTATACAATCCTGGCCTGATGACAAGGAGGCATTCTGGGACTTGTAGTTATGTGTTTTTTTTTAAATGACAATATTTATTTTTTTTTATTTCAAAAGGTTTTATTAGAAGAAGTTTTTACAAAACAGTACAGAGTAAGCCGATCGAAGGCAACACTGGTAAATGTAAACATACTTATCGGTAATAATACATACAGGTTTGTTACGGCGCTTGTGTGCTGGTTACACATAGGTTGCTTGAGTTCTTGTTATTACATACCGGTCATATACATTCCCCCCTACGGTCGGAAGAGATCGTGTGTAGAGGTAAGTAGGACGGAGATGAGAAGAAGTGAGAGAAAGGACGGACACAGGTGCGGTGAATAGAGGTTTGTATGGCCAGAGAGAGTTTGCAGACGGGTTACGCCATGGGGGGGGGGTCTGTGTAGGGCCAAATGGTGCATTCACTGCGGTTTTTGCGAGGCAAGGTATTTGTCCAGGGAGAGCCACATCTTGTTGCTGCGTCCCACTTGTGGTGTTCGATTTTTCGTTATCTTGTCTGCTCCCCTTAGGAAGGTGACCCAGTTGAACCATACTTTGAAAGTGGCCTTCCCTGTATCTTTCCAGTTAGACAAGTTTGTCTTGGTTGCCGCCGTGAGGAGCAGGTCAATGAGGCTCCTATCGTTGGCAGATTGAATCTCCGGCGCCGTGAATGCGGTTGCTATGCTGAGGAGGTTCAGTTTTGGAGTGTACCCAGTTACATTGTGGTTGAAATCTGTTACTTTCCCCCAGAATATTTTTACTTTAGGGCATAGGACTATCATGTGTTCTAGGTCACCTCTCTGTTTCTGACAGTTCCAGCATAGGTCGTTGTCAGTGAGCCCGACCGCTGCTAGCCGTGCCGGGGTCCAGTACGCTCTGTGCAGGAGCCAGAATATTGTTTGTGCTAGTGTGGAGGTGACTTTGTTCCTGCTTGCCGAGGCCCAGAGGAGGGATTTTTCTTTTTTGCTAAACCGCCCTGTGTTCAGTGTTTCCCAGTGATCTATGACTTTCCTGTTTAAATTAGTTGTTTTGGCCCTGAGTAATTTGTATAGGTAGGATGTTCTGTGCCCAAGTTTGTTGAGATTTGACATGTATTGGTGTATTGTTGGCACCTCTTTGCTTAATTTTGCTCTAGTGATAGCCGCTTTGATTTTGAGGAAGTTATATAATTCTATGTCTGGGAGGTCGTGCGCTTTTTATAGGTTGGAGAAGGTGGAAGGAGACCCTCGTTCTTCTAGTTGGGATGGGGTGTGGATACCTCGCTGGAGCCAGGGGGTTATATTAAGTACGCTGTTCTTGTATTTAATTTTTGTGTTGAACCAAATGGATTCGTGTTTTGTGTTTTTCATACTCTTTCCCATTCTTTTGTCTACTTGCAGGAAGGCATTTTTGGTGTTTCTGAGGATTGTGTTGTTGGCTTCTGGGTGTTTGTTAGCCGTGAGGAGGGCCGCCGGGTTTATGCCTCCCAGCAGAGCTTTCTCTAGTTCCAGCCAAGGTGCTGTGTAACCCTGTTCCTGCGTGAGCCAGTATATGGCTTGCCTGGCGAGGCAGGCTGTTTGGAAAGTCTTAAAGTTTGTGACATAAAGTCCCCCTAGGTCCTTGCTGAGCCTGAGTTTCTGGAGGCTAATCCTGGCTTTTTTACCTCTCCAGAGGAACAAGTTTATCATTGTGTTCAGTTTTTTGTGGAATTCTTCCGTAACTATCAGTGGCAGCATACTCAGCAGGTAGTTGACTATGGGGGTTAACATCATTTTAATAGTTTCTACTCTGCCCCACCAACTGACGTACTTGGGGGACCACGTGTCTAGTCTGTCTTTTATTTTGTTTAGTATTGATTTTTCATTATGCTCAAGTGTTGACTTGAGGTCCCTGTCAAAGTAGATACCTAGGTATTTTAGTGCCCCCTTCTGCCAGAGTAGGCCGGAGTTTCCTATCACTTCCCTGGTGGTATGGACGTTGAGTGGCTTGCATTCGGACTTGCTTCTGTTAAGCTTGTACCCTGCTACCTTGGCATACACTTCGATGGTGTTCATTAGTGCTTCTATTGAGGGCTCGGGGTTCTCTGTCATGATGAGTATGTCATCGGCATAAGCTGCTAGTTTGACCGTGTTCCCGTTGACCTCCACCCCCCTGATCTCGGCATTGTTCCTGATCATGGTCAGTAGGGGTTCTAGGGTCAGTAGGAACAGAGCCGGGGATAGTGGGCAGCCTTGTCTGGTTCCTCTTTCCAGAGATAGGGCCTCTGATGCGCCTCCATTCACCACAACTCAGGCTTTGGGTGCCTTGTACAGTGCCATGACCATTGACCTATACTTCTCGCCTACGCCGAACTTCTGCATACACTGGTCAAGGAAGGGCCATGAAACTCTGTCGAAGGTCTTTTCTGTGTCTAGCACGATCATCACTGCTGGTTTAGTGTTGGAGGAGGCACAGTTAATTATGTGACAGAGGAGTCTTGTGTTGTCTTGGGTAAGCATCAAGGCCAAAATGAACAGGGACAGTAACAAAACAATTGCAGATCTAAAGAGACAAATCAAAGACCTGGAGATGCACCACAGTGTCAATCTAGCCGACAGGAATACACTAACTACCCTGACAAGGAAAAATACGAACTAAATAAGATTCTAAGGGAGAGAGCAGGCACATGGATCTACAGGTACAAAGCCATAAATCTCTGTTCAGCAAAAAAAGCAGGCAAGGCCCTGGCCTCCTACCTTAAAAGCAAGCAAAGACAACACACCATAGCAGCCATGACCGACGCCAACAAGAAATCTCAAACAACCAACAAAGAGATTCTCAGAGTTTTCAAAGAATTCTATGAGAAATTATACAAAGAGGACAAAGACCTCAACCCCAATGGGGAGGCAACCTTCCTGGGCAAGCTTAAACTACCCAAACTAACAGAGTCACAATGTGCATCACTAGAGTCAGAAATAACAGGGGCAGAAATAGATATGGCAGTAGCGGCCCTAAAAGATAATTAGGCGCCGGGGCCGGACGGCTACACAGCCAAATTTTACAAACACTTCCTCCCCCAAATTAGAAACACACTGAAAGAGGTTTTCGCACACTGCATCAAAGTAGGGAAAATGACAAACTCAATGGCAGAGGCCAATATCATAGTCATCCCCAAAGAAGGCAAAAATGGCAATATTTCTAACACCTAAATGCTGTGTGATACTGGGCACACAATAGTCATAAACACGTTATGTAACAATGATAGCTTAAACTTCTTCTATGCAAGATTGTGTTAATATTATGTCTATAGTGGTAAATCAATGATAATATTATATATTGTATATCTGTAATTCCATTGCCAACTGAGTGTCGTGGTATGGGTCATAATGATGGTTACAATGTGTGTTTTGTAACAAAACAAAACCCCTGTGCAGGGCATTCTAACACAGGACTGTGACTAACATTGTGCTAATGGCTGAGTGCATTCATGGGGACATGTGCAAATAGCGGGAGAGGAGTGTCGGGTTGATATGCAAGGTATGTAGAGAAAGGATTAGAAAGAAAGGTAAGGTTTTAGAGAAAACTAGAGAAAGTTAGGTGTAGGGAGAAAGAAATTAAGGGGCATATTATCAAGAACGCCGTTAAAATTATTGCAGGTTGAGAGGCAGAAAACTGCAGCTAAAGCAGCGATAATGAGCTTGATAATCTGCCCTGGAGAATTCCAATAGAATGAATGAATGAATGTTGGATTTATAGAGCACGTGGTTACCCTGAGGCGTCCCAGCGCTGTACCACTGGGTAACCCGTCCTGGCTTTCCCTGTGTGATGGTCCCTTTACTGGGCATGCCCAAGGTGCAGCCTGGCATCCCCAGCGGTGATGGGGCCAGAGTGGAGATTAAGCAAGCTATTGCCCAGAGTTGCCACATGGGACCCCATGGTTAGAGTGGCACCGAGGCGAGATTTATCGGGCCCGCTGACATTGGTCCTGCACCCGGCCGCTTCAGGAATTGAACCCTGGTCCCGGGCCGACCTCTGCCTCCGGGTCTGCCACCTCTAACCATTGAGCCACACTTCTTCACACCAGAACATGGACTTCTATTGGAATTCTCAAGGGCATATTATCAAGGCCATTATCGCCACTTTAGCGCCAGTTTTCTGCTGCTAAACCGGCGATAATTTTTAACGCCGTTCTTGATAATATGCCCCGTAGAGAGGGAGAGGAAAGGGTACACGAAGAGATCAGACATAGAAAGAGTAAAAGCTGAACAAGAAGGAGCTAGAGGTAGAGGCAAGGAGAGGTAGACATTGACACCTATAGAGTAGTGACAAGATTATTGAGGATTGCAAGGTAGAGGGTGCTGAGGTAGTAGTGCAAAATGAGAGATATAGAAAGACATGTCATGTAAAGAGGGTAAGGATACAGAGAGGAAGGCAGAGAGGAGATAAAGAGATACATGCCATTGGGAGAGACGCAAAGTAGATGGAGAAGAGCTACAGGGAGAGGAGATAAAGACAGAGTTGTGAGGTGTGGAAAGAGTGTTGAGTTAGAGAGCTGCGGAAAGAGACAGGGTAGAGACGTAGAGATATACGCTTCGGCACAGAGAGTGTTAGAGCAGACAGGTCACAAGAGAGGTAAAAAGAGGTGGAGTAGTGAGAGGTGTATTGAGTGAAGTTAGGTAAATATAAGTTGTGTCAATACTTGGAGGAGTGAGAAGAATCGGACTGGGTTGGGACCCTCTGCCCCCAAAACTATACTCATATATCCATAAAGGATGGTTATCCTTGGTTTGCTGACCGAGTCAGTGTCCGCAATATTGTTGCGTGGCCCAGTGTATATCTTTGCTGCGTTTAAGATCTACACCCAGATAAATCGGGCTGATGAAGCAGGCCACGGGTGGTACCTGAGGGTGAGGACCTAGCAATATATCCTACAAGAGGTATAGATCACACCGATTTACCAGGGCGTAGATCTTACACGCAGTAGAGATATACATTGGGCCACGCAACAATCTTGCGGACACTAACTGGGTTCGCAGACCAATGGTAACCCTCCTTAATGGTACATATGAGTAAACATAAGTTGAACAGACAGTGTTGAGCTAGAAATAGGGGCTGAGATGTAGAGATGTAGAAACGAGCAAAGAGAGATGAACAGAGAGGGTTGAAATAACAGAGTAAATGTAAACTAGAGAGAGAGGCATGATATAGAAAGATTTGTATGGAATTTAATTGCCACCAACTGTCTGAGAGCGCAAGGTTAAGCATAGCCAGACCAAGTAAGCACTCTACTCTAGGCTTATGTGAAGTGTACATTTCCAGTTGCCAAATGTTGAATTTTGCACCACATATTGCACCTAAATGGATTTTAAATTCAAACTGTGTGACGAGGCAATAATGGAATATTGAAATAACGTTGAGATATTCCAAGTAAGCCTTAGCCGCCGTAAAAAATCTAGGGAAAACAATGGTATCAAAACTGTGGAATTTTCAGCAACATTTACATAAACATTGGCTAAATGTCGATATGTAGTAAAAGCACTTAAAATCTAAGGGTCACTTTTTGTGACGTTCCGTAGCGCAGGACCCTGCTCCATATTTATGAGGGAGCACTACGCCATTTTATTGCTTAATGCTGCCTCGTAAATATTGTTCAGTTTAAAGCAGTTTTCTGAGTTAAGGGGGCATGAAATGGGCATTGCTGGGGGCGTTCCTAGCAATCTGCATGGCTTTTTGACACTACCCCACATTTACGAGATATCGTAAATCTGACGCCGTGCCAAAAACATAACATAAGGAATAAGGGAGGCACAAAGAGGAGAAATATCTGTATTTCTCCTCATTTTTCCTTTTTCTATGTGTGCTGTATTTTGCAGCACACAAAGCAAGAGGAAAAGCCTCCTGTGATTGTTTTTATGCAGGAAGGTTACCCTTTGTGCACAAAAACAATCACCACCGCAACGCAGGCACCTTTGCACCATGGAGCAAGGGGGCCTGTTTTGGTGCACGGCCAACCATTGTGCACCGGCATAGGGGAAAAGGACAGTAATGCACCGTATCCAATAGATACGTGGCATTCCAGCCCTTTTCTTTTGCCGTAAGGCAGGACAGCAGCAAGGCCTGCTGTGTCGCCCTACGGCAAAATACCCATAAATGAGGCCCACATCATACAATTTCATATGGTCTATCAATTTTCATAATGTATGTCACATCTTACTTAACTTCTTTTTTCCAGTGTACCCCTTCCACTTAAAATAGGAGAACCCCTTTCAAAGATGGGGTGGAAAATTCTATAGATTTAGAAATCTAACCATTAAATGTCATTAGCAGCAGTGCTTGGCAAATCCAACAGGACTACGAAGTGATGCTACTCTTCAGGTGCATAGACTAACAGGATCAGAGAGCAGACAGGTTGCCCCATTCTTACATGTTCAGGTCTCACACAGACTTCGTGATATCGTAGAAGGTTTTTCCCATATAGATGGCGAAATACCTGTATATAAGTCATGAAGCAACAGCTCTTTCAGTAAGTGATACCAAAAAGCCAAAATCAGCTGCAAAAAGCCTCCCAAACTCTGCATGAATAATCCCTCAAATATTAGTATATAAATATAATTCTGAAATACAATAATTGCTTCTTAAACATCAGCTTTCCAGTTTCCTTAAATGTAATCTCCCCCACCATAGAAGTGTTTTCTCCTGAAATGCCACACATTTCTGTTTAGTTAATGCATGTTTGGGCCCTAAACAACAATTTGTTATTTTAACCCAGCATTAATACATGTTACCCAGTGGCGACTCCTCAGCTAAGAAGGAGGAGCGTTGCCTCACTGCTTTTAGAATAGTGAAAAGGGGTAAAATACAACCATATTAACAAGGTTATTATTGTTTTATTTTTGGTTGCTGCGGGCTGGGTTAGGGCAGGCTGATGGCTCAGGGTGGGAAGAGGAGTGGATTATGCACTCTGAGGGCCTTATTTATGAGGCCTTGGGTCACTTTCACGCCGCCGCTGCGTCACGTTTTGTGACGCACCAGCGGTGTAAAAAATGTGTCATGTTGCAACATATTTACAAAGTGACGCTTCTAGGTAGATGTGTCACTTTGTAAACCCCTGCGCCAGGTATAATGTATGCGGGGGGCGTTCTGGTGCAAGAAAAGGTCGTAAAAGTGACGCAGTGAAAGCTATAAGATTTCACTGCGCCACTTCTAGGACAAACGTGTCAATATCTTACACCTGCCTCGTGGCAGGCGTAAGACTGATGCAGGCACATTTAACATGGGATTTGCCCAGGAGTAAATGACCCATTGCTGGAGTTGCATCACTTTTGTGACACACTCCAGCAATGCGTCATTTTTGCACCTACAGATACGTTTGAAATACTGATGTATCTGTGACTCTTTGCTACATGATGCGTCATACAGTAAATATGACGCATCATTGGTGTCGCAAGGAGGGTGCAATGAAAAGTGACGCATCGCTGTTTTCACTTAGTGGTGCGTCACTTTTCATAAATGAGGCCCTAAGGGCACTGAATGCTTGGCCGGCCGTAAAGACAGGCTTCCTGTCTTGATGTGAGCGCCAATCCATGGAGCTCAGACCAATCACAATGCTGGAATGCAGTATTTTGATTGGCTATGGGGAGCCTGTGTGCCAGGGAGCTTCTGCAGCTTCTTCCAGACTGGAGTCAGGAAGAGCAGAGAAGTGGAGGAGCAATGCCGCCGGGGGAGAAAAGGTAAGTGGGTTTAAAAAAAAAAAAAAAAATCAACACACCTGTCACCTCCTCCTCGTTGTCTTCCCCGCCCCGCCACCCCCATTCCCTAATAGCCGCCACTGATGTTAATTATGCCGTTTATACACAATAAGACTTGGGATGTAGGTGAACCTGTGAGAGGGCGAGGCAACAGGAGGAGCAGGACAGGAAATCAGAGCTCAGTGAAACCTAAAAGCTGGAAAAAGAAATCCAGGCTAGTTCACTCTCAAACGCTGCTCTCCCCAACCCCTCCAACACGGAGCACATGTACAGCCCAGTGAACTTCACAGAGGTGGCTTATTTTTGCACTGACAGCAAAATCACCTTAGAACAGGGGCACCCAAGCACTTTGTGCACACACCTGTGTGAGATGAAACAGAACCAGGGTAAATTGGAGTAATATAGATACAGTCGTAAATGGGGTAGTAGCAATGCACCAAAATAGTGCATAGGAAAGGAGTGGCCTGCCTCTCCCATTCATGTTTCCACTTCCATGTACCTAGATTTCCACCTTCATATTTCCAAATAAAGTTTTATTTCATCGATCGTGACTACTTCACATTTGAACATGTGGGGGCATGGTTACTAGAAAGTGACACAGCGCTGTGCTGCGAGCTATCTTGCTGCGCCGAGCTAGGAAAGTTCAGGGAGGTGTTGTATTTACAGCAATACAACGCATCCCTATGCTCTCCTCTGTGCTGGTGCCCAGTTGACTGTCTAACGCCAACCCAGGCACCCTTGATGCAAGGGTACCTGCATTGCAGTTATGATTGTTTGTTGCAGGGAGGGACACCTTTCTGCACAAAAACAATCATTGATGGTGATTTCCTCCTTCTGCAGCACACAAAGAAAGAGCAAACAACAAGCAGTTGTTCCTCAGTTGTTCCACTTTGAGGCCTCCCCTGGGGAGGCATTAGAATCTGATGCATTCCTAGGTTTACGAAACCCTGTAAATCTAGGAAGGTGTCAGAATCCATAGGTGTTGTGTGGGAACACCCACAGCAACACCCATGAAACGCCCCTTTCACGGAGAGCAATGTGTGAAACAGGCCATATTTACAAGGCCATGAAAAGAAATGCAGGGTGGCTTTGCGTGGCCTTGTAAATATTACTCAGCATTGCATGCCACCTGACTGTCAAGAAAAATGACGCCCTGGTGGCACAGGGGCCTTGTAAATATGCCCTGTGATGTTTTGCCAGCTTCTCAAACCATTCATAACCTCTCTTCAGGAAACTATCATGAATGTGTGAACACTGAAAGGGGTGGAAGGGGAAAAAGAATCCTAGAAACTATTTACACATATGGTAAGTGGCACAGCGAAAGCACAGTGTTGTTAAGACAAGCATCCTGGTTTGGAGTGCACTCTGCCTTCACTTAAAAAAAATAATATAATGAATCGGAGGAAAAAACACCATAAGGCATTCGGCTTTAAAGCATTCATGAAATAAATAATTGAATGCAATATGTTTGAAACATGAACTTAGAAAACAACTTAGCAAATGAGAGCTGCATACCATGGTCTGCTGGGAGTTCAAGGGAGGTAGATGAAGTCAGACAGACAGTGGTAGAGATGTAGAGAAGTGCTTTTGTGAGAGAAACATAAATATACACAAGTTCTGTTAAGAAATGGGTAGAGAGAGATGTAAGGTTTTAGAGTGAAGTAGAGAGAGCGAGATAAAAGGAGAAATAATTGAAGAGGGAGGAGAGGAAGGGGCACACAAAAGGGTCAGGCAGAGTGGTAAGTTAGAAAGAGAGAGAATTAGAGGTAGATGCAGAGAGAGGTTGACACACACAGACATGTGGAGAGTTGTGACAATTATTGACTGATGCACGGCGGAGAGTGGTCAGGTTGAGAAATAACCACAAAGAGAAATATAGAAAGAAAGGTCATATAAAGATGTTAGTGAAGCCCAGAGGGAGGGGTGAAGGGTAGAAAGTGAGATGCCATGTAGAGAGAAAAGAGGTAAAGTAAATAGAGGTGAGGCAGGGCAAGAGGGCTCTACATTTGCATTGCCCTACTCTGTTGCACTAACAGTTTTTAACAATTGTACCTTCAGTAATTCATATGCACTGTTGTTTTTTTGTTTTACAAGTAGTGCTGCATGTGTATCGGCACAAGTGGAGCAATACTGGGTGGTAGGAATTTTGTGTATTTCAGATTCTGGAAGTTTCCATCACAGAAATACGGGGAAAATGTATGATTTCAGGCAAAGTTTGAGGTTTGCAGGGCGTTGTGGGTAAGAAAACTTCATAGGATCCATGCAAGGCGTAGCACCCTGGAATCCACTGGTTGTCTAGTTTTCAAAAATGTCTGTGGTTGGTAGGTTTCGATGGGAGGCAGGCACGCATCGCCCCAAAACCTACAGCTACCCCTATTGCTGATCTCTACACATAGCGCAATAGGGCCTTTTGTGTCAAGGTATCTTGGCCCACCCACACAAGTGAGGTACCATTTTTATAAGGAGACTTGGGGGAATGCTGTGTGGTAGGAGGTTTGTGGCTCCCTGCAGCTTACAGAAGTTTTCCTCACAAAAATGTGAGGAAAATTTGTGTTTTTAGTCAAGGATTGAGGTGTGCAGGGCATTGGGGTAAGAAAATGATGTGGGATCCATGCGAAGCACACCACCCTTGACTCTCTTGGATGTCTAGTTTTCAGAACTGTTTAGGTCTGGTATTATTCCAGGTGGCAGCCTACCTAAGCCCAAAAAGTGCAGCCATTAACCATTTTGGGAGTCAGCCACACTCTCCTGGCCCATATGTAAATACAACACCCAAAAGAATCAAATGTCCCCTCACTTGCCATTGTGATAGGATGCTTTATTCCGCAGGGGAGCAGAAAGAATGTTGAGGCTTTAGGGGGGAGGAGGGAGCCTGATGTTAGCACAGGCCAGATATACCACATTATTTTATTAAAATATATAGATTCCTACCATACAGTGGTCTTTCTGTGCTGACCCCCTAAGGGTAAATTCAATCACACCTCCTGCATGCTCCTGGGAGCGGGAGTGAAATGACGGGTTTGCCCCGTTTGGGGTGGGGGTGTTTCCAAAGCCAAAGTTCAACAGCTGCAGCACTTTGTTTTGTCCCAAAGGCAAAATCCAAGGTGTTAGCTGGATTTTCTAACCCTCCCCCACTCCCTGGGGGCAAGTTTGGTTGCAACCCCCCTCAACTGGGACAAGCCTTCTTCCTGCCCCCTAGGGGGGCAGAAAGATACTATTGACCCCACTGGAGCAGAAGTATGGCTCGATGCCAGGGCAGACCTCTGCATGCCTTTGCTTGTCATTTTGATATCCCTGGCCTCTAGCAGGCTTTCTCTCCCCTGCGGGGTAGATTTGAGGTAATTATCCACTTTCACCCCCCCCCCTCGAGGGGGCAAAAAGACTAATGTCCCATTTAGTTGGGATGGGAGCAAAGCCATGCCCATACTGGTCAGCCACTACCCCTATTTTAAAAAATATATATTTCCTTTCCCTGGTGACTAGTGGACTTTCTGGCCACCATGGGTGGGGGGACAGATCGGGGGTAAGTATCCCATCTACTCCGGTGGCAGAAAGACTGATGGCCATTTTAGTTGGGGTGGGGAAATGGTCATGCCCACGGTGGCTCACCCGCAGCAGAAAGACTGGTGCCCCATTTTTTGGGGGTGGGGGCATGACAATACCCATATTGGGATTGTGCACCCCAGCACATTTAAAGGTGGGGCTGCCTAATATGCGTATGGCCATGACCCTACCCCAAAAAATGGGGTATCACTCTTTCAGCTCCCCTGTGTGAGGGGGGCAGAAAAACCCCTAGTTACCAGGGAAAGCACATTTATTTTACAATATAGGGGTGAGGGCTGCCACCCATAAGCATGGCCATGCCCCCACCCCAGTTAATTGTTGCATCCGTCTCTCTGCCCTCCTGGGGAGCAGATGTGATATTTACCCCTGACCTACCCCCGGGGGGGGGGGCAGAAAGCCCACTAAACACCCCTGGGGGGGGGGGCAGAAAGACTGATGCCCAATTTAGTTGGGGTGGGGGCATGCTGATATTGGACAGCCCCTACCTAATATTTAATGATGTCTGGGGGACTTTTTGCCCCCCCCTGGGGGAGATGGGGGTAATTACCCCATCTTCCACCCGGGGGGACAGAAAGACTGATTCCTCGTTTTCTGGGAGTTGGGGCAAAGCCATGCCCATATTGGGCAGCCCCACCTCTAAATGTGCTAGCAAGCAAAATAAAATGTTTCTTTGGTGTCTAGTGGGCTTTCTGCTTTCCCCCAGGGGTATATCAAAGGTAATTACTCCCATCTTCTCCTCATGGGGGACGCAGAAACACTGGGGTAATTAAATGTGTTGAAAAGCACAAGCCCTTGCTTAAGGGGCCACTCCCCCATCCCTGGGGGCTAGCGAGTAGATCCCTGCTTGGGGATTGTTCTCCAGTGGTGATTCCTAAGCCCAAGCATGGATCTGGTGGGAAGAGGTAGCATTGGAAAAGTGAGGATCTCCCCTTTTCAATGATACCCCTCCCAAAGGAATCAGTGCTTGGGGGGCTGAGATATGCCCCCAGGCACTGATTCGGTGAAAGCTGATCGTCATTGCAAGGGAAAGAATAATCAGGCTACTCTGGAAGTTCTTCCCGAGCAGCCTGATGCAGAAAAATAATAAAGGAGGGGCCTTTACCCACACTGGGGAGGTAGTACAGCCTTCGACCATTGGCAGGACAACATCATTGGCAGGAGGCCGTAATTGAAGAAACATGGAATGTGGCCCATGCTCACATCAGTTATAAAGCACCCAGCTTCCACCTCAGTCTCTAAACACAACAGCAACACTAAAGTAATTATAAAGCAAAAACCAAACCTCTGGCACTGAAGGGAACTGCCTTGTGTGCAGATGTGCTTATTGTGAGGGAGCAAAAAACAGGCACACAAAATGACGTTAACCAGTGCCTAAAGTAGGCCGACCCACTGCCCCATGCTGTATGTTGCAGTGGGCAAAAGTAGAATGTGAATAGCACTTCCACAGCCCAATTGATGACGAGAGGAGGCTGAAAGCCCCTTTAAGCAAATATATTATACATATCATTTTAGTAAAATCAAAAGATCATGGCTATTGCCAGACCTAAAAAGGGAAGACAAAGGAAGTGTCAAAAAAGGGTGCAAAGAGAGAAATGCAAAGAAGGAGAAAGAATAGAGGGATGGTCAAATGGTGGAAAAAGAAAGTGAAAATGGAATTGAGGGAAAATGGAAGAACGAAAATAAAAATGGATGGCAGCAGTGGTTAATGTGCACACAACAAAAACTGTAAAGTCCTTTGACAGGAGGCCAATGCAGATTGCACCAACCATTGTCCCTGCCAATGACTGTACCAACACATATATTAACCATCACACTTTCACAAGTGTGACAATTCAGACTATTCCAGTCCCCCAGTACTCTGGGAATGGCTTGGGAGGCAGGTATTAGTCATTTTTAATGTATACTGAATTAATGTAACAACTGTTGCTGTGCTCATCTCTAAATTAGATACACAGCACCCCCATTTGCCAACTTTAGAAGGTGTCTGAGTAACATATCGGCTTGGATGACTCAATAGCGGCATTTATTCACCGCAGAAATCCAGAAGCTCCGGTCGTGAGGGAAATGGCGGCG
Source organism: Lissotriton vulgaris (assembly GCF_964263255.1). Taxonomy (NCBI): domain Eukaryota; kingdom Metazoa; phylum Chordata; class Amphibia; order Caudata; family Salamandridae; genus Lissotriton; species Lissotriton vulgaris. Next base: position 92,627 of record NW_028255417.1, on the reverse strand, counting down.
GGGCAGCGAAGCAGCATCTCCAGTGCCGTGAGGGGAATGGCTGTTGAAACTACGTGCCCCAGGTGCCCCAGCAAGCCCCTGCGCACCAGTGATGCCACAGCTAGCGCCCGGAGGCGCTACTTAACAGCAGAGCGCCAAGCGCTCAGGGGGGCCTAAAAGCGGCATTTACTCACCGCAGAAATCCAGAAGCTCCGGCCGTAAGGGGAACAGCGGCGGGGCAGCGAAGCAGCATCTCCAGTGCCGTGAGGGGAATGGCTGTTGAAACTACGTGCCCCAGGTGCCCCAGCAAGCCCCTGCGGACCGGTGACGCCACAGCTAGCGCCCGGAGGCGCTACTTAACAGCAGAACGCCTCCCATCCCGCGGGCCGCGCGCGGGCCGCGCCGGGCTAAGCCCAGGCAAAGGGCGGGCGTCTGTGGCCGTCCGGTGCCGACAGAGGCCAGGCTGGGCCCCATCTCTTACATCTGTGGACAGGACCTCAGGGACCACACCTCCAACAACTACAAGGGAGGTTTGAGACATTTTGTATTATAATATTGACCTGGTCACCTCAACCGAACTGCCGGTTCTAATGTGTCTGGAACCCCTTGGTATTGAGTATTGACTATATTAACCACACTGACATATGGCTAAAGCAAACTCTAAAGTGAGCACAGGGGTTGGGGGTACGGGGATTTTGGACGCCTTTTTGAAAAGGGCAGAATCTGCTGTGGCCAAAGAGATTGAACTTGTCGAGAGAAGATTATCATTGGACCCTATATGTCATACACTTCTCCCATTAGTAACCATAAAAGCCAAATGTATGTCCTAATATTCCCCCTGACTCCATTGATTCCTCCCAGGTTTCCACAACACTTCCCCAATTCGCTCAAGGGCCACCCCCAAACGTGAGTCTTTTACTCACTGATGGATCTTCTGTTAGCTCCAGCCCGCCACCCTCACCCCCAGTCACACGCACTAGGCAACTGCGGAAGTGGTGTCTACCAACAGTAAAGTGTCACTGGGGAAAAGGAAAGCTATTGGCGCACTTAAAAGTAGCAGGCAACAAGGCAAACAGGCCAGAAATAAAAATTCTGTATCTAGGTTGGGCACGCATGAAGGTAACTCGGAAAATGTAATTAATTTGGATACTGAGGTAGTTCTAGTTGGAGGAAAGGAGAATAAGACAACGGAGACAGCAACCAATTCGGGGGGTAATATGTTAGAGTTGATTAAGCTTATGGAGGGAAAGTTTAAGGCACTTATTTCCCCAGTATTGGACAAACTTGAGGAAATAAGTAATAGACTCAATATCATAGAAAATCATATGAAACTACAGGAAGCCCCAAAGACTGGGACTAAGCCATCTGAAGTACACCGTCTGAGCGCCCCTTACAACCACCGTAACTGACCTGGCAGACTCGATCATAACCACAGTGACCCAAGTTGAAGCCCCTAACATTCCACCTAAATTATCAGGAGCCAACTAAGGAGCAAAACCGGGCCCTAGGGGCCCAGTCGGGAGACTATACCCCCCAGCCCAGACACCCCATAAAGAGTTATCCCTACACCTCCCGCCGGAGGCATGACCGTATTCCATAATTTTGGCAAATGTCCCCAAAACGGAAGATGGGAGAGAATAACATTGGTCTACACTTAAAAACAAAGCTCTCCATTTTCTAGGTAGTAAAACAGTATTGGGTGAGCATTTGTTCTATAATTTTAAAATGGTGAGAAGGGTACCATGGGTAGGGAGGACCAAGAAAAGCATGAACGGTGACTGTGTTGTTGTAAGTTTTGGCTCCCCAAAATTGGTGGATGACATTTTGAGACAGACGGGAGCAGCCAGAATTCGCCATGACTAGGTAAATGTACTCCCACTTGAGTACTTTTATCCACCTCTTAATTCCAGATCTAATATTAATAGAGAGTATCCAACTCAGATAGACACTCCTGCTAGCTCTGTCACACTAAGTAATAGATATGAGATACTAAGCTCATTAGACGTAAATGATTGACTTGCACGTGGCCAAGCACAGGAACAGGGAATAGCCTAGCCTGTACAGCTGAGCATAGAACGTGTATCTCTACTGGCCAAGTGAAACAGGATTTAAACCCTCCCGTAGAAATGGATAGAATTACCAGAGTACAACCATCCAGCAAAAAGGTTAGAGGGAAAAATGATCCAGACCTCAGAATTCTGAGCTGGAATGTCGCTGGTTTAGAAGCTAAATTAGCTGATACAGATTGGATGCGTATACTATCCTCCCAGGATATCATTATGTTGCAGGAAACATGGGCAACACATGATCTGTATATCGAAGGTTTTCACTGTTTTAATTTAGTAGCGCCTAAGCCCAATTTTGGACGAGCAGCTGGGGGGCTATTTATCGGCATTAGTGTAATGCTAGGTGGGAGTTTTAAAACAATATATATAGGTAGTCCTAACTTCTAAGTAATAGAGTACAAATGTCAAGTACCTTTTTATTTAATAAACTTTTATAACAATGACTTTCACTCTACCCCAAATAAGAATTTCATTAGGCTTTTTTAATTTATTTCTAAATTAGAGAAATTCGTGGATGATGGTATGGGGATTGTTTTGGGCGGGGATTTTAATGCTAAATTACCAACAAATCCTGGAGGTACAGGATTACGACAGACTGACCAAGCGGATCGGCGGGGGTGCAACTAGATTCCCTACTTAAGGAACATATTTTGTACAATGTAATGGACTTAGGTCAATCCCCCACTAACCAGCAGGTTCCGACATTTAGAGGAAGGGGCAGTGCCTCTACCATTGATTTTATTTTTATAACTCCGAGGCTTGTAGATTGCCTATTGGGTAAAGAAGTCCTTGCAACTGATTTTGGGCACCATAATCCCCTCACAGTGGTATTAAGATTAGCACAACGCCCTGTGTATACCAGTGCATTAGGGGCGAGGGATTTAGCCCCCACAACCAACAAAGTAAGATTGAAATGGAGTGGGGTAGATAGTGAGGCAATAACAAAAATCCTATTAGAAAAACACCCTCTTCTTATTGCCTCATGTTTGTCGAACAGTGCACCCAGTCTTGGTATAATTGCAGATTTGATTATACTCTGTTCGGAGATTAGATCTTTATTATCGGTGCCAGTCTGCCAAGGCCCAAAAGACCCAAGATGGTTCGACCGTACTGTTCTAAGGCAAATAGAAGCTTGCGCATGGCATTAACTGCTAAACCAAGAGTTAACACAGATATTAGAGTAGCTAGGAAAGATTATAAAGCTGCTATATCCGAGCGCAAGGGGACACTTTTGAGTGAACGCTGGGGATCTCTTGTGGTAATAGCCGGAAAATCAACTGGCAAGCCTTTTTGGTCCGCAGTAAGGGATCTGCACAATATGGGTCAGCAACTAACACCGATTAGCTGCAATATTACCAGCAAATCGTGGGAGGATCACTTTTCCAAAATCTATGCATCACCATCATATAACCCAGATTTGCATGAGCAGGGCTACTCAGGAAATTTACAAGCCACGTTGATAGAAGTAGAGGAAGCAATTGCACAAAGTCTTGGTAATAAGGCCCCTGGACCTGACGGGTTGCCCATAGACATTATAAAATGGAAACCGGATCTTTGGGCCCCAATTTTATTGAATGTTTTTAATAGCCTCCCAGAAGCACCTAGGCCTGACTCATGGGCAACAAGTGTAATCGTCCCAATATATAAAAAGGGCGACCGGTCGGAACCGGCCAATTACAGACCGATCTCCCTGTTAGACAATACTTTAAAGATTCTGGGCCGAATTATTTATAATAGGATTTTGTCATGGTCAGAGGAAAGTGGTATTTTATCACCGTGTCAACTGGGTTTTAGAAGTAGGGTTGGTACAGTAGAACAGTGCCTGAATTTAAATTTGGTTATTAATAAATATAATACCGCCCGCTCTTCCCCCATTTATTTAGCTTTTATGGACCTATCATCCGCATTCGATTTGGTAAATAGGTCCAAACTTTGGTCTATTTTAATAAATTATGGTTTGGACGAATTTTTAGTCCACTTTTTAGCATTCTTGCACACTGACCTCAAGGCACAGGTATGGATAGGACAGGGTGGGGAATTGTCAGGTGCTATTATGATAGGAAGGGAAGTTAGACAGGGGTGCGTTTTAGCACCCCTGCTCTACATTATTTATATTAATGGTTTGAGCGGCCATTTGAAGAATGCAATCCCAGATGTTCCTATAATAAATGGCAAACCACTGTCAGTACTCCTCTACGCAGATGATGCGGTCCTAATTGGCCGCACCCCGAATGCCCTGTGATCCCTGGTCCAAAGTTTTGTGGATTATATGGATGGGCTGGACCTATGTGTAAACTACAAAAAATCAATTATTATGTCATGTGGCCCTGGGAAACGCAAACTTAATTCTATACACATAGGGAGTAATAGACTCACCACCACCCAGAACTTCCCGTATTTGGGAATGATCTTTGCTGCGAATGGCTCGTGGACTGGGCATGTGGCCCACTCCACGAGCAAATTCTCAAAGGTCATTAACTCCATCTTGAGCCTTCCTCGACCAAGGAAAATAGGTGCCACTGAGGCTATTTTAAGGATTTATAAATTGCAATGTGTGCCCGTTGCTACCTATGGGGCAGAAATATGGGGTCTGGCAGAGGCTGGGGGAATACAGTGGGAGGAAAATCGTTTATGTAGAAAGCTGCTGGGAACACCAATTTCTACCTCCCAATATATTTCCCACAAAGAACTACGTCTTCCTTTTATTTGTGATTTTATCAGGGCTCGCCCCGCGTTATTCTGGCATTCAGTTTGGAGGATTGATTCAGCTACCCTGACCCAAGAAATTATAAAAGATTGCCTTGGATGCAAAAGAGGGATGGAGATTCCATGGCTTTCGGGGGTTTATAAAAGTCTGTGCAGTATCGATAAAGGTGATATTTTTCATGATCCGAGTACATCTAGATCTGTACATAAGAATGACCTGAAGAAAGCACTCTACGCACTTTGATACGGAAAGGGTCAGGGAAGAGTCCAAGAAAATTACGGTCATCTCTTATATGGTCAGGGAAATATCCAGCCATATTCTGCCGTTATACCTCATGTTGCCAATGACAAACTGGGAACGTAGTTTATTGTTCCGATTGAGGTCTGGGACTGTAAGATTCTTGTTGAATTTTCCCCTAGGTTATCTGTCAACTGGTGACAACATAAAATGCCCCTGTGATGGAGTTAGTGCACAAACTGATTTGCACTTCTTTTTTATTTGTAAATACTATTTAAAATACATAAAATGGTTTTTAATCCCTCTTTTTAAAAAAAACAGACCAATTACTATGGGGGAATCTTATCAATTACTGCTTTCCCTGGACAATGAGGAAATAATTTGTCGCACCAGCACTTTCTTGAGAACATCGGCCCGTGCACGAAAAATAATGGACCGTCCTTGACCATTCTCTATTTAATAATTGGAAATGTTGCCATGCCTGATTCAAATTTGTATGCCTGTATTATGTAACATTTTAATTGCTTTTGTATGTGCTTTTATGAATTCATGGAATTTGAATAAAGATTCCTGAACTGAACTGAACTGACTCAAAATTGTCTCAAGCTGAACTCGGATAAAACCGAGGTGCTCTGCTTCAACTAGCAGGCCCTGCAACCCGCTGTACTTTGGGGGCCTCAAGAACTGAATCCCCATCCTAAGCCAGTTGACTCAGTGAGAAACTTAGGGTTCAGATTTGACAATGAGCTCTCTTGTAAATCTCAGATTAGGCAAGTCTCCTCCTCCTGTTTTGGGAAGCTACAAACTCTGAGGAAATTCATCCACTTCCTTCCATTGGCCTGCAGAAGGACAGTAATCCACGCCCTTATTACTTCTCACTTGGACTAAGCCAACGGTCTCTATTTGGGACTCCCCACTTATCTGACCCGCAGACTGAAAATTATTCAGAACTCTACAGCCAGATTGATATGCAAGGTACCTTATCGCCATTCCATCACCCCCACTTGAGAAACCTCCATTGGCTGCCCGTCATCAGGCTCAGAGAATTTAAGGCACTCACCTTGGCGCACAGAGCCACCAGTGGCCAAGGCCCAGCTTACCTCAGAGTCAGACTCCAGCATTACCATCATGACCGGGCCCTGAGATCCAACCATCTGAGACTCCTCGCCATTCCTCACTTTCGCAAGGCGAGGACAGGATGCAGAGCTTTCGCGGTCAGGAACGCCTTGCTACTCTCTCTCCGCCTGTCTGAATCAGAACCTGCTTTCCGGCGAGCTCTAAAAACCTGGCGCTTCAACTGCTCCTAAAATATAATATTGAGCACCTGTATCAATCGACTGCCTTAGCGCCGGGCCACCTCCGTTGAGGGTAAGTGTGCACTCTACAAATGACCCAACAATAATAATAATTTGGCAAACTGTCATAAATGCCGGTGTTGAAAATTAAGTGCTGGGCAGAGTACTGGAAACCACCGGCACAAGTTAAGCACTAGATGGAAGATTATGAGCAGGGCTACTGGAATTAAATATTGTGTAGCCGTGGCGGTTTTCATATAGTTAAAGATTCGCCACAAGTACCTTACAATCCATTATCTTCAGATTTTAACGAAAGCATTTTTTTCTAGCTTAAACGGCTCAAAAGTTAGTAAAAATACAGCGACACATGTTGCTGCGCGGAGGAAGGACCTTTACAAAGCTGAACTGGTCCCCTTTCTGATGCTTATGGCTGTATTTGAGTATTAACCTAGTACTGATGAGGTTCAACCAATGCCCAGATAGTGTTAATAATTTTTAAAATTTTAAATCAGGAAGTAATGATTACAAAGTGTGCTGCATTATACCACAAATTAGCATCTTCTTGCCGCATAAATGTCTCAACCGTGCCGCATAATTTGGCCCTCTCCTGCAGCATAATTTCAGTGGCCCTGGTTATGAGGCAGAAGAAAGGCTGGGAAGTAGGCAGCAAGGAGATAAGGAATGAGAAGAACCTATGAAGGACATGGACGGAATTAAGAGACGAAGGGGCAGGGAAGGCAATGTGAAGAGCAGCATAGAAAGAGGAATGAAGTTAGAGGCAAGAAAGAGGCAGAGGGTGGAAGGAAGAAAAGTTGCCGAAAGGGAGGGAAAGAAGGGCAGAGATGAGTAGAGAGAGGAAGAAAAGACGAACAGGAAGACGTTGATAAGAGATGCAGGGGAGAGAAAGAGAAGGGTAGGAGAAGAAAGGAAGAATGGATGCCAGCAAAATGGGGATTAAAGAAAAAAGTGAAAGAAAAAAATGCTCTGTCTAAAAAGATGGAGCTTATGCCAGCGAAGCACCTTTGGAAGGGCTGTGAGTGGACAGATGAGCTTGGCAGGTGAGCGGGGAAGGCTGAGGGAGTGAAGGATGTCCTGGTGGAATAATCCATGTGGATGAAAAGGCGGTTTCGCCGAACACGTTCTTAATGGTGAATAAGGAAGGCAACTTAAAAAGCCAATAAAATATTCATCTTCTGTGCTTATTTTTCGCTCCTTTGGGATTATGTGCAGACTGTGGTCTAGCGCTGCTTCCGCGTGGCCACTGGATGAACTGCAGCACTTTTATTGGTTTCCAAGCGACATGCTGGTTGAAAGGAGTGAGAATGGCGCGACAGCGCCACCCAGTGAGCATCTAGTGTACTCAGTGGGAGAGACGGCGTGGCATTCGAAACCACGGAAGTTGCCTTAAGGCAGAGGTGTGTGTAAGCAGACCGGGTAGGTTTTCACAGTCATTCCTTTCATTTATCACAAAAATGAAAATGTACAAGCGTTTCATGCAGATGTACTGATTAATCTGTAAACTGAGTATTTTTAGATTTGCTTTGGTACCGTCTGTTTTGAACAACTTTGAATCTTTTAACATTTTTAACAATTTCAAGTCCTCTTGATGCTGACAATATTGAATCATACAGAAATGGGGCCACACAAGAACAGCTGAAAGAGCAAGCTGCCCAGCGTTCAACACCCAGATAGCACCAAAGGGAAGCTTAAACAAGCATTGGAAAAAACACATTGCTTTTTGCCCTCAGATCTAGGGGGCATATTATCTAGATGTGCGTTATATAACGCACATCGCACATTTCCATATCGCCGGCTATCGCTGGATTTTTTCGCCGTGTTAGCGCGTAATTATCAATGCGCAACAAGTAGGCGAAATTAAATCCGGCTATAGTCGGCGATATGGAACATTAGCGCATGAAAACAAACGTTGTTTTCACGCGCTAATGTGTGCCTTGATAATATGGGGGGGTGGATTCAGCGTTATGATCCACACCCCCATGTTATCAATGCCTTAAGTCGCTCCAACGTCCTGACCAGACTCTGTGGGGGTAGGTGTTTACGGATAGGACAGCGCACCGACTGGGTACCTGACTCATGGGTGCAGGTCCCACGGGAGCAGACTGCGAGGCGCCTTAGGGAATCACTTAGGGTCACATCGCAATAGCAGGACCTGCCGGCCTGCCTACTTATTGACCTCAAGGAATAAGGTTGTAATTCACATTTAATTAATTGTTCACTGTGTAGTACTGAGCACTTAGGTCCTGAAGAATTGCCATGTCGGCAAGAAACATGTTGACCTGACCAGAGGGTTGCAGATATTCTGCTGTGTACCTTCTCAGCGCATATCTCCCCTCCCACCTATTTTAATCAAGGGAGTCAGCCACGCTAATAAAGTTCCTTGTGGACTGACTCACCTTTTTTAATTCACCACTACTTCACGACTACACCTTTTCACTCGCCCTCTCACCCGCATGCACCATATGGCTGGAACAAAAGATCTCCGATAAAGAGCCCCTTTACGGGTGCCCGTCAGACATTGCAGCGCCAGTTTGACGAGGAGCAGAACCCATATGATGAAGCATGACATCTAGCTTGCTGGGTGTGTGAGGGTTTTAGTTCCAAAAACGGAATTCCCCCTCCCTTTTTACCTTCTTCTACGCTACACGCACACTTGTCTTGCACACTCTCCCCGGGGAACTTTGTACCCCTCTTGTGCTACTTATCAATGCCTTAACACCTGGTCAGAGCAGGCGTTGGGAGAACTGCGATAAACAAGTTTATCGCAGGTCTTCTTCTCCCAACGCCTGCCTTGGTAATAGGGCGTTCCCACCTCCAACCACATTTTACATGTGGTTGGACGTGGGAACGCCCACTTTGCATGTCATTAGCGATGTTTCTCGCTGACATGCAAAGTTGGCTTGAGGCAGGCGTTAGCATGCCCTTGTTAATAGGGCGCTGGAAGTATTGTCGCTTTCTCGGCACAATTCGCCGAAAAAGCGGCGATACTTCAGCTTGCTAATATGCCCCAAGATTTTTTTGGTATGGCAATAGCGAGCAGCTTGTCTGTTTCCATATTTTTGACAGTACTTTAAAATAGACACAGATTGAGTGGCTTCGGCTCCAGTCAGAAAAGGATTGCTCTCTCGCCAATGATATACACTGTTTGTTGTTCCCTCAACCTCCTATAGAGTTCTTGCACTGAAATGCATGAGGGGATCTTTTGCATTTCAAGGTATTGAATTAATACACAATACATTATTTTCCCATAAATGCATTGTATACAGAAAACAATCATTTTTGTTTTGCTTTATTATTTCATGGCAAAAGGTTTTTTATGGTTTAGACAGAAACCAAAGGACAAACCTTTGCAATACTTAAATTTCTTGCAATTACAATAATTTCTGACATATTTTGTATTGCTTTCTTTAATATGCACAGTCACATATTCAGTTTTTGTTATTTTGTATAGAATAAACACGTTGTTCCATTTTTTGCGATGTTTCCTTTATTTCTGTAATGATGGCTCGTGTTATCTCGTAGTCATGCAATGCAAAAGACTTTTCCTTATCAGGTCATTCATAACAAGTAATATTAACATATTAGCCCAACTGCAAGTATTATTGGGGTCGGTGAAAATCTTCTATTTCTAATTTTCAATCCTTTGGTGGTTTACTCAGCCATCGATTTTCCACTGGGCCCCATGGTATGAATTTCCATTTGGTAGGAGCCTCGAGAGGAAGGCGGGTTGGGAGGGTTGGTACAGAAGGCAGTGCAGCTGCATTTGCGTACATACTTTACTAGGAAGGGAAACGGTCCTGCTCAAGGCAGAAGTTTGTCTTTTGCATTGTTAGGGAATGATCGCGTTAGGTTATCCCAGGCTTGGGGTATGTTCACCTTAATGGTCCCTCTTTGCCTTTCCCTGTGTACGACTGTCACATCTATTTCAGCCCATTGTGCTACCTGTTGTCTCCATTTCTCTATTCTTGGTGTAGTGGTAGGTTTCCCATTCATGGCAATATTTTGTTTCAATAGTGTTAATGTGAGGTCGTGAAATATGCCGCTATTTATTTATTTTTTAGCATTGGCATTAGGTCCAGCAGACATACCTCTGCATGTAGAAAGGTCTCAAAACAAAAGTTAATTAATACATTCTTATTGAGGACAGGATACAAACGACGGGAAAAGAATCAAGACAAACAGGCTGTCCTTGCTTATCGTCTAAGATAATCTTTCACAAACCTCCTATAGTACCCAGTCAAGCCAAGGAAGACCCTGACTTGAGTCTGGGTAGTGGGAGCCACCCAGTCCAGAATGGTCTGGATCTTGAGCTGTGGTGGTTGAACCTGGCCTCCAACTACAAGGTAGCCCAGGTATACAACCTTCCCCTGCCCTATCTGGCACTTGCTTGCCTCTATAGTGAGGCCTGCACTTATCAGAGCCTCTAAAACTTTCCCAAGGTGGATCAGGTGATCCTGCCAGATGAAGCTGAAGATAGCAATATCCTCTAGATAAGCTGCACTGTAGGATTCCAAACCAGAAAGGACTTTGTTCACCAGCCTTTGAAAAGTGGCAGGTGCATTCATCAGTCAAAAAGGTATCATATTAAACGGACAATGCCCCTCTGGAGTTGAAAATGCAGATCTTTCTTTTGCCCCTAGAGTCAGACCTATCTGCCAGTACCCACATGTGAGATCAAAGGTACTCAGATATTGGGGTGCTCCCAACCTGTCAATTAATTCATATGCCCTTGGAATTGGGTGTGCATCGGTTTTGGTTATTACATTGAGGCCCCTTTAGAACCTCATCTCTTTTTTACAACCCTGGGTATGAGGCTTGGGGACTAACACCACTGGGCTGGCCCAGGGGCTCTCAGATAGCTTTATGAATCCCAATGCCAGAATCTTTCTTACTTCAGCTTTGATGCTCTTTCACATGATCAGACTGTTGTAGATTTTGTTCTTAAAATGCAAGCTTTCACCAGTGTCCACATCATGGGCGCACCTCCTAGTCTGACCAAGGGTCAAAGAGAAGAGCTCAGCAAACTGGCTTAGGACCTGCCTACAATCAGTCTGCTGTTAGGTAGTGAGGGTGGTTGACAAGGCCACTCCTTACACTGACCCATCTTTTGGGTTGCTGGACAGGAGGTCAGGGAGAGGTTCACTCTCTGCTTCCTGATCCTCATCTGTAACCACCATGAGCATGGTGAAATCTGCCCTGTCATGATAGGGTTTAAGGCAGTTCACATGGGTGCCCGTCATGGGAATCCTGCAAGAGCCAAGGTCCACCAGATAGGTGACCTCCCCTTTTCTTTCTAGGATGGGATAGGGTCCACTCCACTTATCTTAGAGGACTCATGGGGCCACAGGCTCCAAAGCCCATACCTTCTGCCCTGGTTGGAACTCCTAAAGGAGGCTCTGGACTACCAAAGTCTGAACACGGTGCACAGCTTAACGGACGACAATCTGTCGTCTCCACATTTATGTATACACAAAGTTTAAGACTATAAGCCAAATTAATTTGAATGTTTGTTTGTAACCATATTCTTTTTTATATGGACATTTCAAAAGAAAATAACATATACATTTTCATATACTGTGATGACAGGGCAATTTCAAGACAGTTATTTACTGTTTTACATAAAATGTCTAATTGCTGCTGGAAGATGAAAAACCTAAGACAAGCCCAAATTATACTAGAGGAAAGTCCCAATGCATTTCGGGTTCCAACACATGAACCCTTCATCAGGGGAAAACTAAACGTAGTTCAAAATCCAGCAAATAGAAACCTACAACACAAAGGGTTGCATCTGTCAGCTTATGGCTCAATCTACTTTAAAAGTTGAAACCTTCACCTGATACAAGATTCTAAGTTAGAATTTGCACTCACTGAAATGTAAAACTTGGAGAGAAAAGGAAAGAGAAAGCGGCTGAAGAATGTATAGAAAAAAACCCAGGGGGTGAAATTTGGTAGTGAATTCCGTGCACAAAAAAGTGTGTTGTGCCAAATTATTGTTGGCGGTCCTAGTATGTTATCTCTGTGCTCGTGCCTCTGTGTGATTATACAGATGTAAAAATGATTCCATCTCCCAGTCAAATTAGCCATCATGTCCTCTTACCAATTCTCACAATGCAAACTTCGATGTCAATCCCTACCCTTTCAAATGGAACCCCAACCACTGGAAGTGTAATTAAGGGGGCCTTTGGGTGCCTACATGTCTTGCCACTGACTTGACAGGTGGGCCAGGAGTTGCAAATCTGGAGCATCCCAGGGCAGTAGAAGTGGTTGACAAGCCTGCTCCAAGTTTTGGTCTGGCCAAGGTATCCAGCTAGGGGGGTGTCGTGGGCCAAACTGAGGAGGAATTCTCTAAACGCCTGAGGAACTACCACTCTCCTAGTGGTACCAGGTTTGGGGTGACTGGCCTCAGTGTAAAGGATTTCCTCCTCCTAATAGATCCTGTGGGAACCACTAACATCACCACCTTCCAGTGCAGCAGATTGCTGTTGCGGGCTTTCAAGAGTGGGGTAGGTCCTCTGCCCCAGCACAGCTCTTTCCTAGAGGGTCCCCGTGGGGCCAAAAGCTCAGCCTGGTAAGGCTCCAGTTCCTGATACTCAGTTCCTTTTGGGGCTGACTCTTCGTACCCCTGAGGAGAAGGGTCTGGTGTCTGATTTGCAGCTGGCTCCCCAGTAGTCTGCTTACCTTTCCTCTTAGAGGGCTGGGCTATTGTTCCAAACTCCTGCACCTCTTTTTCACACTGGGCTCTGCCCTAGTTTTTACACACACCCATTGTGGGATTCCTAGTATTGCTGCATGGATTCTCAGTTCTACTTCAGCTGAGGCAGAGGACTCAAAATCATTGCAGAGTAAACAACCAACTGGTATTGATGAAGAGACTGCTACATCTTTTTTTCCAGCAACCCCGCCCCAGTGAAAGGACGCCATTGTCATGGGATGAGCTTTTGTCACATTGTCAGCATTGGTGACTGGATAGGGTGTTCCAGGCAGATACTAATCTGAGGACACCAGCTGTGCAGTCTCCCTCATGATGCTGGCATCATTGTCCCCCAGAGCTTCGACCCTAACCCTATTAATAATAGGATGCTGTCAGTATTTTTGCATTTTAGTGGGCCAGGCAGGTAAGAACGCTAAGTCCACATCTCCTACAAGAAAAGCCTCAGTGAGTTCTCTGACATGGCCAGGGCTCACCTGAGATCCTATCTGGAGATTAGCCACTGCTTTTAATGCAGGTGAACTGGAGGGATTTAATTTGTTTTTGCAGCCAGGGTCTCCAGTTCGGTGCCTTACAGTCATGACATCAAACCTTTTTGGGAACCCAGTTATTACCCAGGTACTCTCCCTTGGGCTGTGATGAGTTTCCTGGCTCACCCTCCTGAGCAGGTTTTTTGGGGAGCCTGAAGAAGACTCATTTTTGTTTTTCCCTTTTTGATCACCATCTTACCCTTGGGGGGCTTTTCGGCCTCTTTATTTTGGTCTCCCCAACCAGTGGTAGTTCAGGTCACCCTTGTTTTGACCCAGTGGTCTGCCTTCTTCCCCAACGTTAGAGGAGAAAGTGGACCTAGGTCTGCCAGATGCTGATGTAACTTCTCATGATAACAATTACTGAAGAAATGCTCTTTCATGATTAAATTGTAAAGCCCTTTATAGTTATTCACATTTTTACCTGTTAAACAACCATTCAGTGTTTTTACTGAAAAGTCTACGGCTTCTACCCAGGATGACTCTGGGTTTTTCGAGTCCCCTGTATCTCATTCTGTACTCTTCAGTAGTGAGTCTAAAGCCCTCAATCAGGGTACCCTTCAGGAGGTCATACAACTCAACATCTTTTTCAGGTAATGTCAGGAGTCTATCCATTGTTTTCCCTGAGAATAGTTTCTACAAGAGTATAGCCCAATTTGGTATAGCTACTTTCCTTCCTATACTGGCTCTCTCAAATGCAGTAAACCATTTGATGATGTCATCACCTTCTGAATAGTGAGAGGCAATCCCTTTGAGGAGTTTTGAGTCATATAAACTGCTATTCTCCCTAATTACTTGTATGCTGCCACCAAAGAGAGGTCCAAGGTCCATCTCTTTTCTTTGCTTTTATAGTTCCAAGTGCTGAGCCTGTAGTGTAGTTCCTATTTTCCCTATAGGCCCTGTGCATTGGAATAACATAAACAATAGAATAGACGTAGAAGTGCGGTCTTCCAGGTCTTCACTGACTATGCTAAACTTAATTGGGTTTGTTACCAACTAGCTCAGAGGTCACTGGAAACTTTCTTGACTGAATAGGAAGTGATCAGCTTCCCTGGTACAGACAAGAAGGGATTCAGTTTTCCAACAGCCGCATAAACATGACAACTTTGCTCCTTAGAATAAGAGTCAATCTCTAGAGTCATGTGAAAAAATAGACAGTTATTTTACTCAGTCAGTTGTGCAGATTACTTTCACCAAGATGCAGAGAAATTGAGAGACGGGCGTTTTCAATAAAAAGGTATTATTTATTGAACAGTCTTTCTTCTCGTGCAAGAGAAATGAATTGCCACAATTGCAAGACTTGTTATTATAAAAAGTGCGTACAGTAAAATGAGGATTGCGAAATAATACTGTAAAAGCATTGATATGGTTTCTTAGCCATACAATGGTTAAAATGAATAAAATATATACATTCATATATAAATTAGGCAAACGTACTCAACTGGTGCTTCTAACTACGCCTACCCCAGTGTACCTGACCTAAGCCTAATACTTGGGAGGGAGTAAGTAAGTAGCAGTTTTAGTTAAGTTGGTTTTGCCAAGGTTTGCTTCAAGAATTCTCTCTAAGGGTTTAGTCAACACCATACCTCTGAAATAGAATGTTGAAGGTCTTGTATCTCCTTCCAGGTCTCGATATCCCAGTCACTCGCAAGAGTAGGCTGGAAACGCCGGAGCTGGATTTTCTCGGCAAGAGAAAAGACAGCGTCTCTCTCAGCGCGTCAAGGAGGAGGAGGGGCAGCGTCCGTGGGCAGCTTGCATCTGCTGGGCTCTGTAAGGGACAGCTGTTCTGCTCCTGTATTCACCACACCATCGCTATCATCGATGTCGTTGAGGCAGCGTTTGCTTAAGGCAACGTTGGTAATATTTATACCTGAAAGGTGCCTTGTTTGACGTATGTTTTTGGACATAAGACGTCAAGAAAGATGTCACTAGGAAGTGATCGTCTCTCAGTGCTCATTAGAGTTCTATTACTAATCAAAACATAGCAAGCGGGGCTTTCCCAGGTTGCTGAGTTTTATCTTGTTGAAGAACTCGGAGTGTAATCTAGGAATCTTAGATAGTGGCTTCTGCTGTGTCATCTGCTCTAATGAGCTGCAGAGGAAGAGATTCTGAAATGTGGCTCTGATCGTGTTAGGCCAGAGACGAGTTTCTGAAATATCGCTCTTGATCGTTTATGCCATTATAGGGATATGAATGGATTATAGCCGTATAGGGGCATAAGGTCACAGTATTGATCGGGGTCCTAGATTAGAACGCGACACCCACTCCACGAATTTGTGTCCATCAAATTACTAAAACTATAGCAATAAGATGCATGTGTAACATTACCCACCCCAAAATACATATTCACATTTGAAATGGCGTATTTTGAAATACATGGAAATATTGGTACTGTACGTCTTTAAGCATAGAAATCATTCAAAATTATAGCATATGTAATCAGTGAACGATTTTGCGAAAAAATTACACATGAAATATCTATTTATACAGAAAAGAAGGGCGAGATAATTTCATCACATAGAAATGCAATTGCTGTAACATGTGCTAGAGGCTGATGTAAAGCTATTATGTCTCTAGAAGTACCTAAAAATAGAAGTTCTGTTCTTTATGAATAGGTCTACTTTAAGCAAAGAATTTTTGTGCCAGAAAAAAGGTAAATATTTTGAAAAATGTTCAAATAAAAAAAAAAAATTCTTGGTGAACGGGGGAATAGACTTCCAACGCATTTCAGTAGTTTTTGTTGATCAAAACTGAAGGCCGAATTCAGAGTTAATGGGAACGCTGTGTGTCGGAATGCTTTTCTAAAATTATTGTTTCTGTGCAAGGGAGAACATCATATCAGACAGGCTCTCAAAGAATTGGTCTACAAAATCAGGTGACAGTTCGACCAAGTTCGATAGTGCTGTAACTTGGCAGGTGTGAGAATGCTTGCTTTCATCAAAGTCTGGATCAGCAATGCTCACAGAAGGTCGTACCTGGGTGATGTTGCTTTTATTTCTGTCTCCAATGTAACCACCTAGTCGTAGCACAGGAGTCTCAACGAATGCCGTCATCAGGATTGGTAGCCGCTGGGGACAACACAATGCGTGAGCCGTTATAGGACTTAGCAAAGTATCGATATCCATTGCACTGCTGATGGAAGTGCAAGACAGATGTCCAACACGCACTCATCTCCGTATAGCATACATCGAAGCACAGGTAAGATGCAGGTCTGCCATATAGGTCTGAATGAAAGAAACCAGGTCATGTTCAGATCTCTCAGCCTGGCCAATCCAAGGATTCTAGTTATTCGGTCCCGGTAGCGTATCGCTAGGATCGTTTCTTCCATCTTTGTAGGAGTCATGTCTGAGTTTTGGCTTGCCATATCGGAGCAGGAGGGTCAAAAATAAAATGCCTGCTACAAGTCCCAAAATCAGGGGTATGCTGCCAAAGACTGAATGGACAAAATTAGGAATGATTCCTAGAATTGCTTTGAATGGTGTTAACAGTCCCGTAAAAATGGTCTTAAATACGCCTGGGATGCCTATGGCACTCGACATGTTAAGAATTTGGCTAAGCATTTCTGTGAAATGCACGGGGCAATTTGTTGATAAAAGGTCATGAATCTCTGATGTTGTCCTTGCAACTTGGAGATCATGCGTCTCTTTTGATGACGTGATGGGCACTGTTGTCTGCAAAAGCACAGACTTCATTCTGCTTAAAGTATCAATTCGTATAGAAGAGACATTCAAACGAGGCCACATGGGAGTCTCGGAGTCTCCAGGGCCGTTTGGAAACAATGCTTGCATACAGCATTTGACCATGGAAGTTACTTGGACGAGATATGCTTTCCCTGGCAAAAGGCCACAACAGCTGTGATCCATTATTAGAATGTAACTCCCATTCGAGAGTTGCTTAAAGAAAGGCTCTATCTGCGTTGTAGGTGTGACATGTTGGTGGCATGAAAGGTTGTTTGAATTTCCTTCACAGGCTCCGTGTTAATTAATACCTTGGCACAAAAGTATACCGCTTAGTGAATGTTTACACTTTTCACCACTAAGAAATACATTTTGTTGCTGTCACTAATACTATAGCATGTGTGTGTGAATGGTAATTTCCATGCTGACTTAATGTATCCTTTACCCAAATGTTCATACTGGCCAGTCGGTATGTATTCAAGGCATTTTTTAAATTGGAAAGTTGTTATCGGAATTGTGATAATCCCGTGTATTATCCATTCAATTACAGGACTTTCTGACATTGTCAAAGGTAATCTCTCAAGTTTTTCGATGCTCAGGATTGTATAGTCTGCTCCTTTCTGTGCCAAGCTGATTTGTTTATCAGTAAGGTTAAAGGTGGAAAACAATGACGTTGTGTTGATTAAACGCCATGGCACAATTGTTGGGATTGTTCTCTCAATTTGTCTTTCGGTAGCACATTCTGATGCCACGTCATTGTAGACTGGTATTTCATGACGAACTGTTTCAATCTGTGTTTCAAGAGGCACGAGTTCCATGGCATTATTGCGTAGTCCCTCTCTGTGCACTGCAGGTTTATCAAATGTGATTAGTCTTTCAGTTTGAACCTCTTGAATTGTTGCAAGTTTGGGTATTCTGTTGTTTCTCTGGAGTCCACTGGGCCTACTGTTGATTATAGGCCACATGCTTGTGGTTTTACCAGGTTGATTGATACAACTCTGTTCTCCTTTTTACCAGCAAGGGCCGGTAGTACTACTGATCTTGTTCCCTTGATTTCCAAGACAGGTACTGCTTTTCTGTAAGAAGGCCCAAATTCCTTCTTCACCGCTATTTTTTCTCTGACTAGACCCCCAATCTTTGGAATCCAGACAGGCCTTGCTGGGGCTGGTGGTGCCTCGTCAGTGGTAGCTGGCTGTTGCTTTAACTTTATGTTGCTTAAGGATTTCTTGTTTCATTTAAGTCCTGTAAAACAGCCAAACGGTCTTTGATGTCAAAGTCTTTATTCTTATCTTTTACCACTGATACCTGATTATCTAAGTCCTGAATGTACATTCTAGTTCTGAACAATAGTTCATATGGGCTGAAACCTTTTAGAGAATTTCCTAGCAAATTGTTAAGACTGAGCTGGACACTTATTAAATGTTTGACCCACCCATCACCCGAACCTAATACCTTCTCTGTTATAGATTGCTTTATGTCTCGGTTTTTTCTTTCCACTACACTGTTCCCTTCGGGTGTGATGGACAAGAGTATCGCAAGCCAACGCCCATGCTGGCCATGGCCTCCTTATATAGGGAATTACCCTATCCCCCACTCCAGGGATTCGAGCAAAAGAAACTGAGTTTGCATCAATTACGTATGCATAGTTGAGTGGATAGTTCACGGGTAGTGCTGCACAGTTGCCTTTTACGGACGTTTTTACTGCCAGCATGGTTTCCCCGTCTATGTGTTTTTCTGAACGCTTTCTTGTGGCTACGGAAGCCGGTTTAGTTGCTTCCGCTGTGGCTGTATTAGCCAATGAATTCCCTGCAACGTGAACGCCATCACTTTGATGACTCAGAGTGTGTATCACGTGAGTCTTTTGTAGTTCTTTCTGTAAAAGAACTACCTGTTTCCAAAGCATTTTATGCTTGATTGTGGCACCTGTGTCATCTTTGTAATCGTTTTTAACCCAGCTCTGTAACTTATTATTGTAAGAGTTGACGCAAAAATGTGAATCGCACACGATTAGTGTCGGGAATTCATGTTCTGCATTTTCAAGCGCCATCTTTAAAGATCTAATTTCAGCTCGCTGAGCCGAGCAGTTTCTTACTGATTCAGTTTTTGTTATTTTCGGTCTGAATTTGCCGCACAGCCAGCGACCTTTAACAATCACGCAGGCTGCATCGTAGGATTTGTTCTCTACGTTGAAATGCTGTACAAATCTATCTGTATAGATTATACAGGAGTATTGTTGGAGAGGCAGAAGTTCAATTGGCAGAGGATATTCTTCTTCATAAGTCAAATCATTCAGTTTTTCCAGTTGCGGGGCGAAATAGTATTTCACATCTTCCGCTCCAAGAGAATTTACACACTGTATCCATTTCGGATCCAGTGACACTGTAGGCAGGTTTACTGGGCTGAATAGTGCCTCGAAGGCGGATTCCGCTGTGAGGATATTGATCCTTCTGCCATGTGCTAGTTCTCGTTCATTCGCTAATGCAGTCTCTACTGCTTTCACAGTATTTTCTGTGGGACTGAATGTTTTTTCCGCTTGTGTGTACAAGTGTGATTTGTAAGCTATTGGTACCTTTTCGCCCTCATTAGAGGTCAGGTACGTGAATCCGCATCTTCCTGGGATTACTTTGATTACAAGATCGCGTGTGTTATCACATGTATCTAATTTTGTTTTTGCTAACATGTCTGTTTGCAGTGATCTCAAAATTTCTGTGTGTTTTTGAGTCCAAGTGATTGGTTTAAAATCAGGTTTAATTAGTTCGTAGAGAGGTTTAACCCTCTCCGCATAATTTAGAATGTAAGTTCTTCCGAAATTCAAAAAACCTAGAATCGATTGTAAGTTCTTCAGCGTTTTTGGTGCTTGGAGCACAGCGCACTTCTCTAAGAAGTTGTCCGCTAGGTCTTTTCCTTCACTTGATAATTCGTATCCTAAAAATAATACTGTCAGATGGGCAATTCGGGACTTTTTAAAGTTGAATTTGTAACCCTCTGCAGCGAACCCAAGTATTATGGTGTTCACTCTTTTCAAGTGAGTCTCCAAGTCGTCGTCTGTGAGATAGATATCATCTACATAAGATAATGCCTCATCATCATACATTTGTAGTAACTCTGCTACTCTGGCTGAAAATAGTCCTGGGCTATTCTTGAATCCCTGTGGGAGCCTGCAGAAATTTTTCTGAGACCCCATTACTGAGAAAGCGGTCAAGTATCTGCTTTCTGGTGCAATATTTTGACAAAAGAAACCATTTGATATGTCTAATGTCGTTTTATATTTTTTCCTAACTATGTTATTCATTAGTGCAGCACTATGCGAATTTTGTACTGCAAATGTTTTGCAACATGCGTTAAGGTGTCTGTAATCCAAAACTAAACGATATGAATCGTCTGCTTTGGAGACAGGAAACAAAGGATTGTTCATTTGAGAGGTGCATGTTTCAATCACCCCCTGGTATTGAAGTTGATCTAAAATCTCCCTGACTTGTTTTTTAGCTTCTTGCTTAATTGGATACTGCCTTTGTGCATTCGGTTGACTTTTTAACTGGATTTTGTGAGGCGGAGAGTCCTCATCCCATCCTACATGATTTTTAGGTCTCGCCTAGACATAAGCAAAGCGAAGCTTTGCTGTCTAGGGAGACAACTAATGTCGCCGCTTTCCGGGGAATGTGGAAAGCAGACTGTGACGAGCCTGTCCTCCTGGAGATTGCAGCTCGTGAGTGCGCACGTCGCGTCGCCCTGCCTGATATTCGCATTCACACAAAGGCTCCCGCACGCATGCGCACATACACACACTGCATACACACACACGCACCCCCCTTTAACAGACACACGCGCAGACAGACACACGCGCAGACAGACACACTACAACAGACACACGCGCACACCCCACCCCCACTCACCCCTCCTCCTCCGCAACACACTCACCTGTTCTGGCGGACCGGGACTCGATCAGGAGCCTACCACAGACACACGCGCACACCCCACCCCCACTCACCCCTCCTCCTCCGCAACACACTCACCTGTTCTGGCGGACCGGGACTCGATCAGGAGCCCTCGGGCTCCTCGGACAGTGGCTTCTCTCTCGTCTCGCGCCGCGATGGGGGCGGGACTTCCGGTTGGGGCCGCGCTGCGATTGGCCGGCTGCCCAACCGCTTCTGGGTCGCCGCAGGCAGCGCGGCGGCCCGGCGGGAACTTGAAGAAACTCCCTGGGCTGCGGTGGTGAATAGAAATTCAGCTGCGTGGCAGTGTCTATGGTGGTTTTGCGACTCCGCAAAGAATAGACTGCTGTAGAGCGATCTGGAGGACCTGGGCGTCAGAGAGCCCACAGACTCTCCTTTTGGTACCAGGAAGGAACCGAGACTCTGCAACAGTGCAAATGCCGAAGTCTGGTCGGGCTGTAATTGCAGGTAGGGGGCTACAACTGCTTTAGCCGTGATCACTCGGTGCAGGACTGCAGCTACCAAAGTTGTGGCCGCTTGCAGGCTGATCACAACTGCCTAAGTTGCGACCGGCCTCTGTAGTAATACAACTGCTGAAGATGTGACGGGCACGTGTAGGGGTGCATCAGCGGAATTTCTGGTTAGGCACGAGGGGTTGCACCAGCCAAGTATCTCCAGGTCCTGTTGACGGCTTAGTCGTGAGCCTATTGTCAGACCAGCGCTTTGGGACAATACTGTTGACTAGCTGGGACAGCGTTGAATCAAGAATGCTCCCTCCTGCGAACTAAAAGACTCCGAGCAGGCACACCACCGAATGCTGCTATGCGCCGGAGGCGGGAAGACACTCGATGACTGCCTGCCAGTGGGCTACTACTCATCAGGATGCGTTGGCGTAACCAGAGGTCCAGGGCTAGCCCAGGGTGACTGATTCCACTAGTGAGCAGATGAGACAAACAAGACAGAGTAGATACTGTTTTGGAAGAAATCTAAATTGCTCCTGTGTAAGAATCATACAAGTGTTGTTATCCCCTAAAGCTGGAGATGATCACTTAAAAACAAGGACAAAGGCTAAAATAAATAAATCCGGTGTTTGTAAAGCGCATACCAATCACACCTAGGGGTCTCAAGGCTTAGAGCTGCGTGAATAATAACAGCTGTGAGCAACAGCACTCTTGCACACGCTCACAGTGCTCACCAATTCAAAGTATGCTAAAAAATTTATGCAACGCATTGTCATACACAATGCCAATAACTCAAACTTTAATGCTGCGAGACCTATTGCATTGCAAATGCTTGTTATATAATGCTGGTGCCTGGGCTACTGCCCATTTCCTTGCATATGTATATTTAGTGTGAATCGGAATGTGATTCGAGAAGGCAGGCATAATCATTTCTTCGCCACAAGGGCACTCCCTGACAAACTCTGGGGGGCAATCTTTTTCAGCTAACAGAATGTCATAGCCGTTTGAGAGTTTATCCCAAAATAGACCCTTTATTTTCCTAGTCTTATCACCCTCTATACGCAGTGTTATTTCGTATATCTTATGGGGCTCGCTAACTTTGGTGTCGGCAGTTTCTACTTGAATGTATTCATTTGTGTCCACTGTCTCCAGATGACTCATCAGGATCTTGCGAGCTATGGTGATTTCTGCTGCACTGTCTAGCATTGTCTGTGCCCACTCCCCGTTTTTCAACTGTGTCCTCAGTATTCTCGGCATGTTCGATTACTCTAATACTGGCTACCTTCTTTCTTGGAAATTGAGATTTTTTACTCTGAGCAGGTTCCTTGTCTTTGGACTTGGTGTGCTCTCCTGGGTCTGACCGTCCTCTTCTTTTCGATTTCTGCGAAAAAGATCGAGAGGGACGTGTATCAATACTTTGATATCTATCAGGTTTCTTCAAGTTATCCCTATTTCTAAGGTTATATCTTTTCTCAGAGGGCTCCCTCTGGGGAGACTGGTGTTCTCGAGTCGGAGTTCTTTCCCTCCGTCGAGGAGACCTTCCTCTGGACTGGAAAACTTTTTCTTTGGGAGTGGATTGTTTATTTCCATCCCAGCTCTTTTTAGGAGTGTTTGAATTATTTTTAATAAATAATTTTTCAGGATTTTCGAGCAGTTGGGGCTTTATTGGTTTTCCACCCAAGCTGTCTCTACCTAATTCTTCATAACATTTTTCTATAATTCTGGCAAGCTCAATTGGTTGATCTGTTATATCTGTTTCTTTCAACTTCTGGCGGATCGCCACAGATGCTGCTTCTCCTTTTATATTGGCTAGTAATATAGCCGAGACCTGCTTGAAGTCTTTCAGTAATTTCATACCAAGAGTTAAAGCAGGTTCTGGACCGTATTCATTCTGAATCTGTTTTAGCACTTCTGGTATTACCGCCATTGACGGAACACCATGTGTTTTTGTGTAAATGGAAGCAAAGACTGTACCCCAAGTGTCACAGTCCTCCACGTGTGGTGCGACCCCCATTGGAAGGCAGATGGTCAGAATTCTGTGTTTCTCAATAGGGGTAGTATTCGGAAATACTGCCTCTATTTGAGTAATTTTCTGCGCTAACCAGAAGGGAATTTGTTCCCGTTTTATGGGTGTTTTACCAGGACATGATTGTATGTTCTGTGGTGTAATTTTATTTGTGTCCCCTGATGAGGGGTCAGCTGTGGTACATTGACAGCTGTTTGGACTGTTGCAGTCCGCATTACATATTGGACTAATTGTCTATGTATTTTGATGAATGTTTTTAGCTGTACTAGCAGCTCTTCTTTTGACATTTTTGCAATGTCCGGATGTGGTGTGTAGCTGGCTAGAACCGGCCACGTTGCTCCTGGTCTACCTAGTGGACCGAGCCTGGTAATATGATCATTATGTTTTAGGGCGCCTTTAAACCAGAGCAGGTGCTCTTGGTATTTCAATGGGATTTCAGTCTCCTCGAAAGGAGCGTACTCTTCCGGTGGGTCCCCTATTTTGTAATAGTGGAACTCGTGTGTTGCGGCGTTTGCCGCTGGAAATTTTATCCACGAATAGAATACCTCTGTCTGCCGATATTCGTGTGCCTCTATCACAAAGACAACTGTGCCACCTTGTGTGGTCAGTCCATTTTCTATAAGTTTTGACGTTATAGATTTTCTTAAATGTACCAGAATGATTATTGCACCCGGTTCATTAATACCGTCGGGACCCTGCTCAGTCGCATTTACTGCAGCTGCAGCGGTTCCGTTTTCATTGTCTGACATTTTATTGTCAGAAAGGTTTTGCAGAGCAGGTCTCCAAGGAGACAAAGATTAGGTGCACAATATTTTGGAACACTGTATCCTTCAACGTTGAATAAACCAGAGCTTTACATAGGAATCTCTTCCTACTAAGTTCGGGCTGATTTTAACCTTTCACCCACTCCAGACGTCTATTGGAGCATTTACGGTAGAAAGGGGTCTGTGTGAAAAATGCACGACTGAGTTACTCTAACGTCTTGCGTTAGTTTTATCGCCTTACCAAACATTGGGCGCCATGTAGTGTAGTTCCTATTTTCCCTATAGGCCCTGCACATTGGAATAACATAAACAATAGTATAGACATAGAAGTTCCGGTCTTCCAGGTCTCTACTGACTATGCTAAACTTAATTGGGTTTGTTACCAACTAGCTCAGAGGTCACTGGAAACTTTCTTGACTGAATAGGAAGTGATCAGCTTCCCTGGTACAGACAAGAAGGGATTCAGTTTTCCAACAACCGCATAAACATGACAACTTTTCTCCTTAGAATAAGAGTCAATCTCTAGAGTCGTGTGAAACAATAGACAGTTATTTTACTCAGTCAGTTGTGCAGATTACTTTCACCAAGATGCAGAGAAATAGAGAGACGGGCGTTTTCAATAAAAAGGTATTATTTATTGAACAGTCTTTCTTCTCATGCAAGAGAAATGAATTGCCACAATTGCAAGACTTGCTATTATAAAAAGTGCGTACAGTAAAATGAGGATTGCGAAATAAAACTGTAAAAGCATTGATATGGTTTCTTAGCCATACAATGGTTAAAATTAATAAAATATATACATTCATATATACATTAGGCTAACGTACTCAACTGGTGCTTCTAACTACGCCTACCCCAGTGTACCTGACCTAAGCCTAATACTTGTGAGGGAGTAAATAAGTAGCAGTTTTAGTTAAGTTGGTTTTGCCAAGGTTTGCTTCAAGAATTCTCTCTAAGGGTTTAGTCAACACCATACCTCTGAAATAGAATGTTGAAGGTCTTGTATCTCCTTCCAGGACTCGATATCCCAGTCACTCGCAAGAGTAGGCTGGAAACGCAGGAGCTGGATTTTCTCGGCAAGAGAAAAAACAGCGTCTCTCTCAGCTCTTCAAGGAGGAGGAGGGGCAGCGTCCGTGGGCAGCTTGCATCTGCTGGGCTCTGTAAGGAACAGCTGTTCTGCTCCTGTATTCACCACACCATCGCTATCATCAATGTCGTTGAGGCAGCATTTGCTTAAGGCAACGTTGGTAATATTTATACCTGAAAGGTGCCTTGTTTGACGTAAGTTTTTGGACATAAGACGTCAATAATGATGTCACTAGGAAGTGATCGTCTCTCAGTGCTCATTAGAGTTCTATTACTAATCAAAACATAGCAAGCGGGGCTTTCCCAGGTTGCTGAGTTTTATCTTGTTGAAGAACTCGGAGTGTAATCTAGGAATCTTAGATAGTGGCTTCTGCTGTGTCATCTGCTCTAATGAGCTGCAGAGGAAGAGATTCTGAAATGTGGCTCTGATCGTGTTAGGCCAGAGACGAGTTTCTGAAATATCGCTCTTGATCGTTTATGCCATTATAGGGATATGAATGGATTATAGCCGTATAGGGGCATAAGGTCACAGTATTGATCGGGGTCCTAGATTAGAACGCGACAAGCCTCTAATCCTAGTCTCCTGGTCAATCTTTCAAGCATGACGTCCTCATCTGAGGGGGTCTCAGCTGTGTTTGAGGGGACTGACTCATGTCCTTCCTCAACATCATCTTCATTGGTATTATTTTCATCCTCAGACTGGGCTACCAGTTCTGGGTGGTCTTTCTCAAAGTGAGCTATCAGTTGTCTGAGAAATTAATTTTGAGGACTTTTGTTTGGTTTGATTTCTTAGCTCTTACAGAGCGTCTTTCAGGTGAGCATGGCTCAGTTTCATGTAACAGTTTATGATGGGTTGAACACTCCTCTAGTTGCGCACTGTGCACATGGTGTTGTCCTACACCTTAATTATTTATACACTTTCTCCTTTTTATACAATTCATGATCAGTTATTTATTATCATAATCTGATTTCTTCAATGAATCATCATACATTCCATTCCATAATCTTTATACAATTTTGATCACAATATTTTTACAATACATTGTATGATAATTGCTATGTTTACACTCTATAACCAATGATCACATTTCAAATTTTTCAATTCCTGCCCAATGCATTTTGGCACTCACTAGTGCCTTCATCAGTGCCTTCATCAGGGGATGATCTCTCTGTGTTATTTCTGTAATCAGTCAGCCAATGATTTCTGGGACTTGTTATTCTCTTGTCTTCACTGGTTATAATGACCTGTAGAGTGGAATTGATCAGCCTGTATTTTCTTCCGTCGCTGCTAGTAAACGTCTACTTGCGTTGAATTCACCTAACGTGATTAGTGCTCCTCACACACCCCATAACTGTTTTTCACACTCAGTTTCATGTAAGGGGATAGGTCAAGCCTTTCAACATTTATATCGGAATCAGGCATTATTTTACAAAAGTTGGAACCTTTTTATGAAGTTACAAAAATAACTAACACTAAATACTTTGTCCTAACTAAAGCAGAGACTTTACATTTCTAACCCCTTGGTTTCAGGTACTTAACCAAGGCCCTAGCAGTGAATTTTAGAAATTTAGAAAAAATTAGACCAGTCAAAAATTAGACTGTCTAGAGACATTTTTGTGATTTATTCATGTGGTCACTTATTGTCAAAGTGGTCAAGAAAATGCAAAGTTGTGTATCCCACCGCTGCCACTAATGTAGGAAACCACCTATCTGTACTGTGTACTAAAATGAAGTACACTATGTAGAGAGTGCGAGAGATCCCCAAAAGCCAGGCAGAGGCAAAAGTAGATAATACTAGCTTTCATTTTGTGGCAGTGTAGGTGAGCAGTTAGGCTTATTCGAGGGAAGTTTTAAGCACTTGTTGTACTCAAAGAGGTAACAAAGGAGAAACACGCAAGAATAAATACAAGACAAATTTGTAAAAATTACATCGATTTGTATATAATATTTAAAACCATAAACACAGTTCTAAGGTAAGTAATTTTAGAGTTACGATTTTTCAAATTTCAGAAAATATTTTACTTCAATGCACAATTAAGCACCACAGGAAAACAACGGGTAAAAAGCTGAAAAATGCATAGAAATTCAGGCAATGCTTTCTTGAAGTTCACTTTGTTGTTTTAGGTCGATGTCGGAACCAGGACCAAAGTTCCAGCAGGAAAAGTTCAGTAGCATCCCAGATTGCCCGGAAGCAGAGGTGCTGAGGTCTTGGAAGCTGGTGTGTAAATATGAAGGGGGCCACTTGAAAAAGCACTACGCCGAGGAACTTATAGGTAAGTCTAGAGGGTCTCCTTAGAGGGAGGAGATTGCAAGGGCCTGGGGACCATTGGAGCAGGGCAGGTTGGTCAGTGCTAGGTCCGGGGGCAGAGTGATAGGTCAGCTGGACATTGCGCATCTTTAGGTCCTCATGGTCAGGAGCAGGCAACTTGGAGAGGCGATCTCAAGACAGCTGGGCCACTCAGGAATTGGGTTTCAGGTGTCTCAATGTCCCTTGGTGGGTGCTTGCTTCTGCTGTTTCGGGAGTCCGGTGTGGATTCTTATTTTTGGTATTTACTGTTGGGTGGTCTCGTACCCCGAGTACTGGTATGCCGTGGCTCCAGTTAATCCTGGTACCTCTACACTTGGTGGGGAGGCAGATCTGACCCTTTGGAGCAGTTGTACCTCTTCTTGCTTTGGTGCTGCTTTGAGGACATCAGGGAGCAGCAAATTGACAAACCAGACTTCACAAAATCGATGCATGTGGTGTTCAGAGGATTGAAACCTTCACTCCAAGGGAGCTTCACTGCAATTTCTTGAAGACTGGAGGTGCTCTGTGGTTTTTGGAGTCCTTTCTGGGTCAGGACAACACAGCAGCAGTGATTTTCAAGTCCTAGGAGCAACAGGCAGGGGTTGGTGCCTTTTTATTCTGCAGCAGGGCTTGAGTTTTCTAGCAGCGGGTCTTCTTTGTCCTTGTCGTCTCTTGTCTGTTGAATCTGATGTTTAGGTCTCGGGGTCCCACCTAAATACTGAATTTAAGGGGTGTTACAAGGAGAGACAGGGAGTAGCCAATGGACTACTTACCTTTAGGGTGTCTACACCCTTTAGTTGCCACGTCCTGTGGGCAGAGGCCCCATCCTAGCTCTGATTTGAGGATTTTCCACCATTCCAAGATCGTGGAATTTCAGGAGAGGGTTTCACATTGCCTGCCCTGCCCTGGGGGTAGGGGTAGGCTAAGTGGGGACCCTCCTCCACATCTAATTAATGTTCACGCTTTTCCTCCTGCCAAATGTGGAGCCGGAAAGGGGGCTTGGCCTCCCCCACTATCTGCAGGTTCCTGGGTTGAATTTCAAAGGTGGCATTGCCTTTGAAGCTTCCCGCCCTGGAAGATCATCCTGTCCTGGAGGAGGTGGGAAGTACCCCTGCCCAGAGCAGGCTTTGTTTCTGTCGTATAAGAGCGCTGGCTCTCACCCCATGAGGTCAGAAACATGTCTGGTTGTGGAAGGCTGGCGAAAACAAGTCAGGAACCTCACCAGTGTTTGGTGGCTTTTCAGGGGACACTCTAAAAGGGTCTACTGTGTGAATGTATTAATACATCTATCACTGGCATAAGTGAGGATTTATTTAGACAAGCTCAGAAATCAGTGAAGCCATCATGGAGCTAGGAAACTCGTGATGACAAGTATCCAGCCCGTGTACTCTTTATGGCTTCCCTGTGCACTTACAACATCCCAGAATGGACTGGACAGTGTAGGGTCATATCTGCTCAGGCCGATATACCCACACATAGGGGCAGATTTACAAGCCCCTTACACCGCATTTGTGCCGCTGTTGCGTCACTTTTGTGATGCAGCGGCGTTGCAAAGCCAGCGCCATGCTGAGCGGTATTTACAACGTGACGCATCTAGGGAGATGCGTCACGTTGTAAAACCCTGTGCCACATGTGGGCGTGCCAGCACAGGGGGAACGTTCCAGCGCAGGAACCACAAAGCATATGTGGCTGAGTGAAATCTACAAGATTTCACTTAGTCTCTTTTACAGCCATGCTGTGTCAAAACCCTGCGCTTGCTTGAAGCAGGCGTAAGGATTGACGCAGCATGTTAGCCATAGGGGCATCCTGAGCCTTGCTGGAGCTGCTTCGCGCTTGCGACGCCACTTCAGCAATGCACTGCCTTTCCGCCGGGGATGCGACACGCATCTGCTCATCCGTGCACCACGGTACGCCGCATTGTAAATCCGGCGCATCAGTGGTGGTGCACGGTTGGGCAGATGCATCGCAACTCTTCTGGCGCATCCCTGCTGATTAGCAGAGATACGCCAGAAGTAGTAAATCTACCCCATAGGACATACTGCACCCTGCCTTAGAGCTAAAGGCCTGCAGTAGGGATGACTTACATATATTCCATGCAGTGTATGGGAGGCATAGCCCACAGGGTGTGTGACAAGTCGACTCTTTGGATTTCTCTGCACCAACACATGCAGCCTGGAATGGCAAAGTGCATATCCTTGGTGAGCGGGCCCATGGGGTGGCACAAGCAGTGCTGCAGCCCCAGAGGACCCTCCTCAGTACCCATGCCTCAGGTGCTATTTATTAGAGACGTAAAGGGGCCACTGAAGTTGTGCCAATCGTGGTACAGTTTTAGGAAAGAGATCTGGCACAGGGGACCTGGTTAGCAGGGTCCAGTGGACTTATAGTTCAAAATTACATCAGCCATCAGGCAAAAAGTGGTGGATAGCCGTGTCAAACAAGGCCCTTTCCTACAGTGGGTATGTGAGTGGCTGTAAGGGTGAAGAACTGGGTGTGTAAGTGGCTTTATGGGTGACTGATTGGCTGTGTGAGTGGATATATGGGTGAGTGACTGGGTGTGTAAGTGTCTGCATTGGTAAGTGAGTGGCTGTTTGAGTGGGTGTTTGGTTAACTGAGTGGGTGTGTGAATGGCTTTATTGCAGAATGGGTGTCTGTATGAGTGGCTGCATGGGTGAGTGAGTGGATGTGTGAGTGCTTGTATGGATATGTGAATGGGTATTTATGTGGTTGTGTGGGTATGCAAGTGTTTGTATAGTGAGTGAGTGGCTCTGTTGAGAGGCTGTTTGGCCATCTGCGCCGTCCGCATCTCGGAGGCGGACGGCGCGGCGGGAGCTGCTGGTTCTAGGCTCTCTTATTCGGCGTCTGATCTTCTCACTCTTAGGAAAGGTAGGGCCGCGTGTCATGTGGTCTTTCCTGGGCGTTGCAGAGGCAAACGCCGGTGTCCCGGTGTGGATGGCTTCCAGGCAATTCCCTGGCACTTGGGGCCTCCAGCTCCAAGACCACTGCTAACTACAAATGCCTTTTACTTAATACTCGCTCTTTGAGCAGACATGCTCTGGATATTTTCGAGCTTTTAACTGTTTTAAAGCCTGTTTGTCTAATGCTTACTGAAACTTGGCTAGGAGAGTCCTCCAACCCTGATATTGCGACTGCGATCCCTCCTGATTATGTGATTTTTAGACATGATAGACCTATCGGGAGGGGTGGAGGGGTGGCGATTGTGGTCCGGAGATCTGCCACCTGTGTGATTATCCCTATGGAGCCCATTTCTGGTTGTGAGTCCTTGGCTTTCTCTATTGCCCTATCTTCCCATCAATCCTTTTCCGGGCTCCTGGTCTACAGACCACCAGGTCAGCGTGGGCCTTTTTATGAGGAGCTGCAGGTGCTAATTTCGGCACGTTGTCTCAAAACAGAACATTGTATTATGCTTGGGGATTTTAACATACATATGGAGACCGAGATGGACAGTGATGCGATTAAAATCAATGATGTCACCGCCCCCCTGGGCCTTATTCCCTATCTGTCTGTTCCGACTCATAACAAGGGCCACACTCTCGATCAAGTGTTTTCCACTATTCCTCTTGTTATGGCCAGTCCCATCCCGGTCCTTTGGTCAGACCATTTTCTGATTAGTTTTCAGATTCTGTGTATCAGTAATTTCCCCTGTGCAACCTCCAATCATCTTAGGCATACTAGTCGGGCATACCATCGGGTGACTCCTGAGAGCCTGGCTCAGGCCTGTTTGGAGCATCCCTGCCCTCTATCTGGTGACCTTGAGAGGGATCTTGATTTACTTCAGAAGTGGCTAGTGGAGCGGTTAGATGAACTTGCTCCGCCGATTGCGCCCCGAAAAACCGCTGGGCGGACCTCTGCGCCTTGGTTTACGGAGGCTCTCGCACTGTCCTGGTGCAACTGCAATGTAGCTGAGAGGCTCTGGCGTCAGCAGTACGATCCTGGGGCCAAGGCTGCCTATAGGGCTACTATCAAGGTCTATCATGCGGACATTTCGGCCGAAAAAAATAATTATTTATCTGCAAGAATTGAGACAGCTTCTAGTTCCTGCAGGGAAATCTTCACCATTGTGAAGGAGTTTATAAACCCTAAGGCTAATGCATCACATCATGAGTTCTCTGAGCCATGGGTGATTTGGTTAGCTAGCTTTTTTACCACGAAAATCAGCGGATTCAAGACTCTTTCTCCCTTTTGGGCCCTAGTGCTGTTATCATCCCGAGGGACCAGCCGAATTCGACAGCTGGACCGGGACCCTTTCTCTTTGAGTTTCCTTCTCTCTCCGAATCTATCTCCCAGGACCTCCTGGTTAAACTCAAGTCAGGTTCACCCTCTGACCCCTGCCCTGCTAGATTTCTGGCTAGGACAGCGGAGGTTCTGAACCCGTTGATTAATCCCATCTTGAATCTGTCATTGACTAGCGGTGTGGTCCCTACGGTTTGGAAACAGGCGATGGTTGTCCCACTTCTTAAAAAGTCTGGCCTTGACCCCGAGATACATGCCAATTATAGGCCGATTTCCCTCCTCCCTGTTCTCGCTAAGATAGTGGAAAAGCATGTCCATTCTGTGCTCTCCACTTTTATTGAAACCCATAGCTTGCTGCACTCCACCCAGTCTGGCTTTCGATCCAACCTAAGCACCGAGACGGCACTTCTGGAGGTCAATGAGGCCATTAAGGAAGTGCTGGACACAGGAGGAAGGGCCATGTTGGTAATGTTAGACCTGTCGGCGGCCTTCGACACCGTCCCTCATGAGGGTCTCCTCAGCAGACTCCATGAGATTGGTCTGAGAGGGACGGTGTTGAGCTGGTTTAGATCATATTTAGTTTGTCGCCGACAGATGGTCTGGGCCCCCCCATACTCTGCCGAAGTGCCGCCTTTGGAGGTCGGGGTCCCTCAGGGTTCGGTGCTGAGCCCGACTCTTTTTAATATCTTTATGACCCCTCTGGCGGGGCTGGCAGAGTCTTTTGTGGCTCAGATCGTGTCGACCGCCGATGACACCCAGCTCCTTTTCACTTGTGGTAAGGGGGCTGAGTTCGACGGAGAGAGCATCCGTGGGTGTCTTGGGGCTGTTTTCGAATGGTTTCAGCGAAATAGCCTCAAGTGCAACCAAGATAAATCTGAGGTGCTTTTCTTCGGGTGTCAGGCTGACCCGAGCTGTCAGGATTGGTGGCCTGTGAACATGTCCCCTCCTGCGTCCTCCTCTCTGGCTACTAAGAACTTGGGGGTCAAAATTGACAACAGCCTATCGCTCAAATCCCAGATCCTTGGACTGACTAGCACTTGCTATGGTCTCCTTAAAATGTTACGCAAGTTCCTTCCCCTGCTCCCGCTGGTGCATAGGAAGACTACGGTCCAGGCTCTCATCTGTTCTAGGCTGGACTACTCTAATGTTCTATATTTGGGTCTTCCTGACTATTTACTACAAAAACTTTAGGTGGTCCAAAACTCGGCAGCATGGCCGATTTTTGGCCTACCTCGCCGAGCGAGATTCTCGGATCTCCTACACTCCCTACACTGGCTCCCTATTCGGAAACGGATTGTTTTTAAAACACTTACGCTGGCGCATAAGGCACTCCATGCGGTGGGAGCCGAATATATTCAGAAACATCTTGCTTTCTACAAACCTACTAGATCCCTTAGATCAGAATCTCTTGGTCTTGCCATTGTCCCTGCTGTCAGGAAAGCGAGGCTAGGGGGACGCTCTTTCAAACGCTTGGCTCCCCAGCTATGGAATACCCTCCCTCTGTTGTTCCGCTGCACTTCGAACTTGCTTGCTTTCAGGAAGGGTCTTAAGACGTAGTTCTATGGACAGTGATCTGCTTGTTTCTTCTCATTTTTTTTCTGCCTCTCATCTGTAGTCTGCTGTGGGTTTGAAAGCGCCGGGACACTCCTTGGAGTAGCCGAGCGCTATATAAGACACCCATAACATTAACATTAACATTAACATTAACATTAACATGTGAAATCTGAGCCTAACTATAACGTCCCTGTAACCTTTGGTTCTTTCAGTGAAGTTCTAACAGCCTTATTCATCAAGGCCAAATCGGCTCGCAAAGGGCCAGATTCTGAGAATCTGGCCCTTAGCGAGTGCGATTTTTGCATTTGGGATTCATCATCCCAAATGCAAAAATCGCTGATTGCGATCTCGCAATTTTGCGAGGAATTACATTTAAGGAATCTCTATTTGAGATTCCTTAAATGTAATTCATCATCCACATTTCTTTTGCGAATTCGCAATTTCTGGCCGCAATTTACCGCGAGGTCAAACCTTGCGGTAAATTGCGAAAACTCAGAAAAATGCATTTAAATGCATTTTTCTGAGTTGCATGTTACACACACACATGTCCTTTGGACATGTGTGTGTGCAACACCTGTGTCAAATGTCATTTGAGGGGTGCTACAGGGTGTCCTTTGGACACCCCTGGCACCCTTCAAATCGCAATCTTATTTGCGATTAGCAAATTGCTAATCGCAAATAAGGAATACTCCCCATTCATTCCTATGGGCCTTTTGGCCCATAGGAATGAATGGGGAGTTTTTCCTTATTTGCAATTAGCAATTTGCTAATCGCAAATAAGGAATCAGTAGGAATCGCAAAAAATTTTGCTAATTCTACATGAATCCCGTTTTGCGAGTCCTTAATAGCGATTCGCTATGATTCGCTATTAGGGCCTCGCAAAACGGGAGATTGATGAATCAGGCTGTAAGTTTTTTTAAATTTTATTTGCTAACTATAACGTCCCTATAACTTTTCTTTTTTTAGCAAATTTCCAAGGCTTTTTAATTTTACTTTTCCTAACTATAATGTCCCTGTTAGACCTGGCATCCTTGGCATATGTTTCCCCTGTATTTTTGCCTCTGCCTCCTGTGTTTTTGCTGTGTGTTGAACTTTGTTTTTGCTCGTCTAAATGCTTTGGGAACTTTGCCACTGCTGATCAGTGCCAAAGTGCAAGTGCTCCCTAGGTAAATTGTGAATATGGATTTGCGCTTTGATGATTGTCTGGTTTGACTTACCACTAAGTCCCTAGTACAGTGCACTGTGTGTGCTCACGACCCGCAAGTCAAATGCTGCAAGTGGTCCTGCAACTGATTGTGCCACCCACACAAGCAGCCTTGCAAAAGGTTCTCAGACCTGCCACTGCAGTGTCTGTGCACAGTATTTGTACTGCCATGATTGACCTGGCAAGTGCACCCACTTGCCAGGCCCTAACCTTCCCTTTTCTTACATGTGAGTCACCCATAAAATAGGCCCAAGGTACCCTGTGGGCAGGGTGCAGTGTATGTGATAAAGGTAGGATATGTCCTGATGTGTGTAATATATCCTGATACTAAACTACAGTGAATTTCGTTTTTCACTATTGAAAGGCTACCAGTCCCATGGGACAGAATTGAAGTTTGTTTATAACATCTTATAAATGTAACTTTCCATTATGACAAGATCAAAGGGTAACGTTTAGTACGCTAAACTCAGAATGAAAAGATGCTTCTATTAGTAAGGATGATTTTTACATTCCGTGTTTGAAAATACCCCTTATAGAAAGTGGGGATTTTCTTGCTTAGCCATCCTGTGTGCCTCTGCTGGTTTGTGGATTGACTGTCTGGCTTTGGAGTGACAGGGGCTGGGGATGTACATTCACTGTAGTCAGCCACTGGAGGGGTTGAGGTGTGTCCTGCCCTGCCTTTCTTGGATGAGTCAGGTTTGGGATGAATAGATCTGGGCTGCATTTAGAGTAGGAGGAGATTTCCTTGTACCTGAATAGGCCTGGTCTGCCTTACACAATGCTGCGCTGCCTTCACCTCCTGCTAGGAAGCTGGACCAGAGAAGACAGGACAGGTTTTGACTGACTGAGCACAGGGCCGCACAGCTACCAGAGAACACAGGAACATGCTGTATAAATAATGGAGCCCTTACCCCAGAACTTTAGAATACTTCTGGACTCAAGAGGAACTTTTGCCAAGGTGAAGATCTGGTAACTACTGCCCCTTTGCTGTGTGCTGTCTGGGGTTGGCCTGCAGTGGGTGTTTCTGCCAAGGAGAGGATAAAGACTTTGATGTGTCCTGCATATCCTGTTTGATGAAGATCTCCAATGTCTTGAAGAAGAGCTTGCCTCCTGTTCTAAAGTCTCAGGGACACAAATACTTCACCACCAGCTCCCCTGAACTTCCTTGCAGAGAGTTCTGACCTTCCAAGAGGTGCCTATTGCTGTGTTTGGCCTCTGGAGGTTGTTCCTGCTGTTGGGAGCTGGAAAATAGATGCAAAGAAGCACGTGCATCCACGCCCATTTCCGATGCATCACCACTGTGCTGCTGAAGAAACTGACGCAGGGCCTGCCCGCATCTGGATAATCGCTGCACGCCGAATCCTATGCACAGGTCTCCGAAGTCTGTGATCACTGCACCGATTCCGACACAGGCCTTGCTGTGCGGATGCAAGAACCAATGCATTGTGGGAATGTGGCTGGAGAGACCAACGCAGCGTCGTTGCCACCGCCGCCCCCCATCAAGAACCCATCCCCCGGCATCGCACTGGAGCGCCCAGTCAAAAAGAACACCGGGCCACAGTAAGAAACTGATGCATCACATCCCCACACAGTAAGAAACCTACGTATCACCTCCCCTTCAGTAAGGAACCAACGCATCACCTTCCATGGGCATAAGGAAGCAACGCATTCACCGCCCCTGCGGCTGTTTTTGTTTATGATTGTAATGCATCCAAGATATTTTCTGTTGAAAGTGTTGCATCTATAGTTTGCTATGGAAAGAACAGTTTTTGCATCCTAAGGATTGCATTTTAATGACCTGATTGTGGATTTTTGTTGTTTTGGTCTTGTTTGGTTTAGATAAAGTATACCTATTTTTATGAACAGGTGTGGTGTCCATTTGTAGTGTTTTCACTGTATTACTGTATGTATGCACAAATACTTTACACATTGCCTCTGAGATAAGCCTATCTGCTTGTGCCAAGCTACCAAGGGGTTGAGCAGGGGTTATTTAAGAAGTGTGTCCCTCTTACCCTGACTAGGAAGAAGGGTCCCTACATGGACAAAGTTGCAAACCATTGCCAACTAGAGACACCCATTTCTGACATTGGTGGTCAGTTGAGGATCTGGACTTGCATGTGTGCCCTACATACAGTGATTGGTGTACACTACTAATATAGTGCAGACCATTACGCAACTACATACTATTGGTGGAACTTTTTCTTTTTGAAATTTTTTGCAAGTTTAGAACTGCCAATTTTCACCATGACAAACCCTGCATCAATTTCACCTGTGGATATTGAATTTGAAGAGAATAGAGTGGATACCTACACTGTGCCACAACTGAAAGCCATCTGCATAAAAATTAAAATCTCGGGAAGAGGCCTCATCCGAAAGAAGGAATACCAAAAGGCGCTGGGGGCCGGGTTCGAATCAAGGAATACCAGTGAGCATGCTGAGGAGCATATGGTGGAAGCAGAGAAGTCAGATAGGCAGCAGGATGGGTTATTGGTTCTGCCCAGAGGGAGGGTGCTTTCCAGGGGGCAGCAGTGTGTTTTCAAAGTGGCTGTCTCCAAAGCGGTGGAGGACAGAGAGAGAAGCAGAGTGCATGAGATGGAGCTTGCTAAACACAGGTTGGGGAAAGAGAGTGACTAGAAGGATAAGAAATTGGAGTTAGAGAGGCAGTAACTTGGACATGGAGAAAAAGATGATGCTCTTAGAGCATGAGAGAAGTTTGAAGGAGCTGGGCATAAAAGCCAAGAGTGTGGAGTCAAGTTGCAATGATGGCAGCTTGTCTTCAGTGCCTGGGTAAGGGAGGGTGTATATCCCTAAGGAAGTGATCAAGGATTATGTGAAAAGTGAAGACTTTAGTCAGTGGTTCAAGCGGTATGTTTAAGCAGTGAGGTCCCACAGAGTCCCTTTGAGAGACTAGGGAGCAGGGTTGGGAAGCTGCTTCATGGCAGAAGGGAAGGATACCTTGCTAGTCTTACCAGAGGAGGATACAATGGTTTATGCTCCTATGAAGGAGGCCTAAATCGGGAGATGTGGCCTGACCCCAGAACTATATCAGCAGATGTTTCAGGCCTGTAAAAACAATCTTGAATCACACACTTGGGGGGAGTATGTCACCTACTTTTGCAGAGCACTGGATGGTTGGGTGGAAGGTAGCCAGGTACATGATTTGCAGAGGCTCTATGGTTTGATGGTATGGGAGCACTTGTCTGTAATAGTGTTCCAGAGCTACGCCAGCACTTGATTAACAGTAAGCTGACTGATCCCAAGAAGCTTGCTGTGGAGGCGGACTGCTGGGTCAGCACCAGGGTCCACAAGGGGCATGTGAGAGACTCAGTTAAGGGTGGACAGGGTCCCCAGCAGAAGAATGGGGGGACAAGTGTAAACAAAAGGAGTTCCAAAAAAGCCCCCAAGTAATTCCCAAGGGAACCAAGGTAAAGGTTCCCAGCCCCCCGTTGGTAGATAGCCATTGATTTCTACAGGTAAGCTTGAAGAGAAGGGTCCCTGTAAATGTTTTGCTTGTGATCAGGTGGGTCACTTCATTGGGGATCCTAAGTGTCCTAAGTCTGCACCTGCACCCACTGATTCACTGCCCCATGGGTTGGCTAGTGTAGCCTTGGGGGAGTAGTTGGGTTCCTGGGAAAGATGGGAGCCAACAAAATTGACCCTTGTCTCACTGGGGGACAGAGATGGTCTCAAGGACACACCTGCCCGCAAACACTAGTACATTCCGGCAGTGGGTGACCATAAATGGCCATAGGGTGCAGGCTCTGAAAGACACCGGAGCCAGTGTGACAGCTGTCAGTTGTCAGCTAGTGTCTGAAGAGCAGGTGGTCCCCAACGTACTTTACCAAGTAGTTGCAGTTGACAATGCAGAGTGCCTATGCAAAGTGGTACAGGTTCCCTTTGAGTGAGAGGATCTCAGGTACCTTGGAAGTAGTTGTGAGACCAGCCATGCCTATTGATTGTCTTAGGTTAACGATCTGGAGAGTTCCTCTTGGGAGAAGGTGGAATACAGGTCTCATCTGGAGATGCTGGGTCTGCCTGATTTGGTGTGTGTGACCACTAGGTCAATGGCAGCTGGTAAGGGCAATCAAGAGGACCTAGAGCCAAAAAGAGTGGCCCAGGTGCCTGTCAGGAAGAAAAGAGGCAGGGGGCGCTGGAAACCTAACCCCGAAGTTTCCATGGTCGAAGAGGATGCCATGGAACCTACAGGGGAGCAAGCAGCCAACCTGGGGGACCTGCCTGAGCTGACCAATTAGCAGCAGGTAGGGGGCTCCTCCAGAGTGGAATTCTGCATTTAGCAGCAGGAATGCCCATCGCTTTTTTTTTTTATAGGAATGCCCATCTCTTGTTGGTTTGCGGCAGCAGGCTGCAAACCAGGCAGCAGGTGATCTGTCTGGATCACATTGGATTTACTGGAAGAATGGTCTCCTGTATAGTGAGTCTAAGGTTTCTGAGCCTGGGTCAGCCCATCTGCTGGTGGTACCCCAGTGCTTCAGAGGTTTCCTATTGGGTTTGGCTCGTGATGTACCTTTGGCAGGGCATTTGGGGCATGACAAGACCTTTGAAAGGCTTGTCACTGACTTTGTAATTGTCCCAAATGTGCAAGGACTCTAACACACAGTGTAGGACTTACCAGACTTTCCAGGAAAGTGGTAAGTGGGAGGAAGGACAGGGCTCCTCTCTAACCTTTCCTGTAGTCAGCACCCTCTTTGAGGGTGTGGGTATTGACATTGTGGGGCCACTGGACCCCAAGACAGCCATCAGCAACAGGTTCATCCTGGTCTTGGTGGACCATGCCACCTGGTATCCCGAGGCTATCCCTCTTCGGACTAAGACAGCCCCCTTGGTGGGCCGTGCGTTGATGGGGATCTTTTCTCATGTGGGGTACCCCAGAGAGGTGGTATCCGACCAGGGTACCAACTTCCTATCCAAGTGGAAAAAGTCATTGTGGCAGGAGTGCGGCGTTACCTATAAGTTCACCACTCCTTACCATCCCCAAGGTAATGGGCAGGTTGAGAGATTCAACCGGACCCTAAAAGGCATGATTATGGGTCTTGCAGAACCCACGAGTCATAAGTGGGATGTCCTCCTACCATGCCTGCTATTTGCTTACAGGGAGGTACCGCAGAAGTCCTTAGGGTTCAGTCCCTTTGAATTCCTGTATGGGCAACCTGTAAGAGGCCCTTTGAGTCTGATCAAAGAAGGCAGGGAGAAAGCTCCCAGTAAACCTCCCCAGGATGTATATAGCTACATGCAGGCCTACAGGAACTAGACCAAGCGGTTCAAACAACTCGCTCAGGCGAATCTGGAAGCCAGCCAGGAAGAGATGAAACGGTGGTATGATCAGAATGCCACTCTGAGCGACTTTCAGCCTAGACATAAAGTGTGGGTCAGGGCCCCAGTGGAGCCTTGAGCGCTCCAGGACAAGTGGACTGGGTCCTTTGAGGTGTTCGAGCGCAAGAGTAAAATCACCTATCTGGTGAACTGCCACAAGTCCCACTTGGATAGGTCCGAAGTGGGCATGCTCCTAGTGACAGATGATTGAAGGGAGGAGGAGACTGAGCTTCTCCCTGACCTCTTGTCTGCTAAGGAACATGATGGCTCAATGGATAGTATAAACCTCTCCCCCGCCCTGTCCCCTGAACAGCAGAGGGACTGCTGCCAGTTGTTGGGGAAGTTCTCTTCTCTGTTCTCCCTGACCCCTGGTATCACTCAGTGGTGTGTCCATGATGTGGACACTGGGGACAGTCCTCCTGTAAAACACAAAATGTAAAGGTTAACTGACACAGTCAAAGGTAGCATCAAGGAGGAAGTCTCCAAGATGTAGGCTCTAGGGGTGATTGAGCACTCAAACAGCCCTTGTGCCAGCCAGGTGGTCTTGGTCCCAAGGGTTGCTGCACCCGGTGCCACGCCAGAACTCCGGTTCTGTATGGACTACAGAGGGCTCAATTCAGTCACGAGGACTGATGCACACCGCATCCACAGAGCTGATGAGCTCATAGATCAGTTGGGAGCTGCCAAGTACCTTAGTACTTTTGACTTAATGTCTGGGTACTGGCTGAGTGGCCAACCTCAGACCTGGGGAACCGGGTTTGTGTCTCGTCAACGACGCTCAACATCCTGTGATTCTGGGCAAATCACTTAATCTCCCTGTGCCTAACAAAAATGAATGTGTTCATCTGTAATGAAACTGGTTCTCATGTAAAGCACTCTGATACCCGATGTCTCGGGTCTAGTTTGTCCTATATATAAAAAAAAAAAAACATGCGGCCAAGAAGAGGTCTGAATTTTCAACTCAAGAGGGGCACTACCAGTTCCAGATAATGCCCTTTGGGTTAAAAAAAATGCCCCTGCCACCTTTCAGAGGTTGTTGGCATGGCTGTAGGATGTCAGTGCCGCCTACCTGGATGACAATCGTTGTGTTCAGTGCCACTTGGGAGGAACATCTGCACCACCTCTTGGAAGTGTTGAAGGCCCTGCAGTGGGCAAGCCTCATGATCAAGGCCAGCAAGTGCCAGATCGGGCAGGGATCAGTGGTGTACTTAGGACACCAGGTAGGAAGCGGCCAGGTGGAGCCTCTTCAGCCTCAGATTGACACCATTCTGGCTTGGGAACCCCCCAGGACACAGACAGAGGTTAGAGCCTTTTTAGGCCTCACCGGATTTTACAGGAGAGTTGTCAAGGGCGTGTTGCCCCTTCCTTGAGTGAGCTAACTTCCAGGAAGCAGCCCAGAAAGTTGAACTGGACTGACACCTTCTAGAAACCTTTTGATGCCCTGAAATCAGCCATGTGCACTGAGCCGGTGCTCAAGGCGCCCAACCTCTCAAAAGAATTAGTGTGGACACAAATGCTTCAGAGCATGGTGTGGGGACTCTGCTCTCACCACTAAATGATGAAGGCCTAGACCACAGATTTCCAAACTGTGTGGCGCAACACGTTACTGTGTCACGCCCCATGTGTGGGTGTGTCCCGAGATGCGACGCGATGACGTCTACGTCTGCGGCCGAAATTAGGGGAATGCGATCCTCAGTCAGGACGTGATTGCGACGTTCAGGCGGAAGGCGAAGTAGCAGCAGAGCGGAGTGGAGCCTCATGGTCCGGAGCTTGATTCCACTATACTGCGGCTCGGTGGGGCCATTGTCCAAGTCTTAGCGGCGGACTGACGCAGGCCTGGATTGAAACAGTGAGAGGCCAGTAGAAGTATTGTATTGACCTCCCCCTCCGGTAGTGCTGCAGCGCTGCTCACGCTGTGCCCTGAGCGCGTGGCCTTGTTGTGATGCAGTGACCTCGAAACCACTTTTACCCCCATCCCAGCCACTCGGTAATTAAGTATTGAGATTTCGACTGCATGGCATAAAATTAATATGGCTCCAATCTTATAGCCGTTGTTTGTATTCCCTGCTAGGTTACTTAACTAGTATGGCTTTGTATATGGTCACATGATAGAGCCGTTTGGCTGGACTGTATATATAGTGATGGCTGGATTTGCGTTGTTATGTTTGGTAAGTCAGGAAGTACCATC
This sequence comes from Lissotriton vulgaris, assembly GCF_964263255.1. Lineage (NCBI taxonomy): Eukaryota > Metazoa > Chordata > Amphibia > Caudata > Salamandridae > Lissotriton > Lissotriton vulgaris. The sequence goes on along the minus strand of NW_028255417.1, from coordinate 50,327 downwards.
TGTTTTAGCACCTCTTCTGCTGTACTCTGTTGTCAGAGCCCTCTTCTCCGTCACTCAACAACAATAGATAAAGACGTTTACTCCCTGGCACTGCACACTAGATATATAATAACAGCAGCTACTTTCGCCAGAAGGGGTAAATATTGACCCATCTAAGTTGATGTGACCATCTTGTAAACATACACTTAAGGCAGATCTCTAGCACTTATCACAGACAGTCATCTTCTGAGTGAATGTCAGCTAGAAATGTGGGTGAGCTTTGTTTATGCATCAATCCCTGCCTAGTAAACACAAGGCTTATTCCACCAGGGAGAAGGCAACCACAGGCCTTTCAGGATGAATGAACCAGCCTCCTCAGATATCTGCAGGGCAGCCATCATTCCCTGTTTTGGCCAAACCTTCTCACTGACTGAGAACAGATCCTCTTGTGGGCCTGTGACAGTTCTTTGTGGAATCTGTGTGTATAGTTATCCTTCTGTATACCTCCATTTTCCTGTCCTCCCACCTCCGAGGTATGGTGTTGAGCTTGCTACTTAACTCTGTTTATGAATATTGGGATTGGAATTCAGTCCGATTAGATTGTCCCTTCCCCCATTCCCTCAACAAATAATGTCCAGACTGACGTTGGGCACAATGGGACAGCGCAGCTTCCGTAATTGTTAAATTTGCAGTGCGTCTGTCTAAACTTTAGAGTTATAAGTAGTCACTTAAGTGATAAAAAATAGTCCTTTGCTGGACCGTATGTGTATTTTAGAAGCTATCCATCGATCTACTGTTTAACATTTGCCAAATATTTAGCTAATTCTGCATCGTTGGAATATGGAATCTCCCGTTGCAAGGGATGATTTTCGTTGGAATCGAAATTATTTGTTCACATTTATATGGCGGGACTTTAAAGCTGTTTTAAGACATGTGTCTTCCCTATGGCAGCAGAGATCAGGTTTTGTTATTGTTAAATAAGAGAATCTCGTGGGTAATTCTATGCTGCTCAAGAAGCAACCACGAACACAAATACCAATGAAGGAGCAAAATAGCTTATTCAGTAAAGTGGTCGCTGGTTGACTTCAAATGGAAAGTAGGTTACAGAGTTTGAATTCATGCATGGCTGCTTTGTCCTTTGCTCCCAATGAAGTGAATTAAATGTGTGTCACTGAATTGGATACAACTATTACGTCTTATTTACAGTTCTGTAAAACTACAGACATGGAAGCAAATGTGATACATTCTGACTCTCAAAACCGTTTTTTCAATACTATTTCAGTGTTGTTCTCAACAGTTTTTGGCTATTTATTTTATTTCCAAAATCAATAACAACAATTTGAAAAACGATCACTAAGGTCTTGGCCATTCGCCTAACAGCTGCACTCTCATATCTTGTTTTTCAGAGCTCTGCTCTTGCTTTGAATCATAACAGCTTTCATATATATACATAAAGGGTATCCAAGGGACATTAAATCACTAATCACTGTGTGGTAACTGCCTGGGCCAGATTACCCTCACCCTTTCTCGTCACAGTCGCTACCTTGTCTTGTTTATACATTCTTTGGGGCAGATTTATGTTGCCTGACGCATCTCTGCAAATCGGCAGAGATGCGCCAGGAAAGATACGGCACATAAGTTTATCCTTGCGCCACCCATGATGCGCCGCATTTACAATGTGGTGCACCATGGCGCAGGAATAAACAGATGCTTGTCGCATCTTGGGCGTAAAGTTGGCGCAGTGCTGAAGTTGTGTTGCGTGCGGCACGCAACTCCAGCACTATTCCAACTTGCCCTATCTCTAACGTGGTGCGTCAAACCTTACGCCTGCTTCAAGCAGGTGCAGGGTTTTGACGCATCAGTGTTGGGAAAGTGACTCAGTGAAATCTTGTAGATTTCACTGAGTCACTTTTCAGGGGCGTTCCTGTGACGGAACGCCCCTCCTGTGTGGAAACGCCCACATGAAACCTGACGCAGGTTTCATGTGGCGCATGGCCTTACACCGTGACGTATCTCCATAGATGCGTCACGATGTAAGTATGTCGCAACGTGGTGCAGGGTTTACGCCACCGCTGAGTCACAGAAGTGACACAACGGCAGCGCAAAAGTGCCGCAAGTCCTACATAAATCTGCCCCTTTGTTTTTTCTGCTCATCTGGTGCTGTGCAGGAGTTTTCTGTTGCTTGGTGTTCATGGGATCAGTACCGATCTCATTGACGTTTGGTCTCATTATCTCCAACACCGCCCGGGAATAGGGTAAGCTACTCCCTCAGATTCTGGGTCCCTACTCTTTGCAGCATCTCCTACTTGGAAAGTCTTTTGCAGTGACCTCTTGGTTATAAATGACTTATTCAGAACTCCCTTATTCAAGTCACAGTCGCACATGAGACCAATACCAGATACCAGTCCATGCAGAATATTCCTGGTAACGCAGTGTCCAGTTAGGGCTCATGTGTCTGCTCTTCTGTTGTCCTATTCTTTCCCTGGTAAGGTATTGGAGTTCTCAGTATCTTCAGAGAGACTTGGGAGGCTGGAATTCTCAACAGATTTCCAATCTCCACCTGAGAGTGATACCACATTACTGTTTTGCAGGCAAGGGTCAAGCTTCTGGAAACACGTGGCACCATATCACCCCTTGTTTCTTGAGTAAAATTAAATTTTAGAAGACGTCCAGGCTGGCTTTTGTCCAAATCGTAGCTAAGTGGGTGTGACAATTGTATCCTTAGCCAGCTTTTGACAGACTGCTCATGTCAACAGTGTCTATCATCAATATATGATACTGTTGACCGTAAACTTTCAATCAACCAATTGTGCATTGTGGGAATTTGAGTCACTGTATTAAGTTGACTCGCTTTGTATTTGACAGACAGATAATCATTTGGCCTATTTACTTCTTCATTTTATAAATCTTCATGCAGAATGACCCAAGGCTATGCCTTTTCACTGTACTTATTTAAGGTAATTTGCTCTTTTGGACCCGGTGCCGGTAAATTCTAAAGCTATGGGTCCGGGCTGGGCTCATTTTAGGGGGCTTCTGGCTTCGACGCGTGCTTTATTTTAACTGTTTGTTCCAGCGACAGACCTACTGCGTATGATGTGCATAATGGCAAGACGTACTTGAGTCTATAAACTGGGAGACATTAAAGGCCAGTGTGGGTGTACCCCTCCACTCGTGCCCTGCTTGGTTCGCACAGCAGAGCTTTGCCACCCATGTTTTTCTGTGCTATGCCCAAGGTCAGCTTTCATGTCCACCCCTACCAAAGGTCTTTTGTGCTTACAGTTGCACAGCTTGATCCTTTCTTGTGCTTGTTTTTAGTGAGCATATTGAATAGCTTTGAGGTGAGTTTGACCTATAAAAATACAGCAGCGTATGTCCAGGCCTTTCTGCACAGACACAGCCAGCATCTACTTATCTAGGTGCACAATGTTCCTGTGTACCACCAGTGCTCACATGTGGGGACAAAGAAAAACCTTTTAGCTACCTGACCCATCCAGTCAATTATGGGCTGCATGTGTGTTTATTTGCAGAAGGACCAGAGAAGTGCTATTGAAATAGTCAACAATTTATTGGACTGCACAGAACGAAGTCTGTAGTGCGACAAACATATACAAAGTGCCATAAAAGCTAATCCCAAACCCATAGGTTCATCGCTAAATAACTGTCCAACAAAAATATTGTAAATGATCAATCCTGAGGTAATTTGAAAACTAACCTGGTCTATTCAGAAGATACTTTTTCATTAATGTGGATCATGTAGTCATAGAAGCAAGCTGCCTCAGTTCGGCTTCTCTACTTCTAATCCAGACATTAATTTGCAAAGCTGGACACTTGAAACACCATGTCCAAATAACCTGTGTTACATCCTTACCGTCCTATGACTGCTCAGTTACTTTCACACTAAAGTGAGCCTTACTGTATGCTGGATTGAGATGTTTGTGAATATAACTGTAAAACTAGAGTTGTTCAGTTAGCCATTATGATAGTGTTGCACTCTGGTTGTTTGTACCTTCCAAAAGTCACGTTTCAAGCACATGTTTTTTTTGTCTTTTAAGGAAATGCTTTGTTAATATTTCTGGCTTTCAAAACTGGTTGCGATTCCAGCTCTGTGTTTACTACTTACTCTTCTAGTGTAATTCATTGTCATATAGCTGGGTCTGAACTGAGGTGGAGAAGTGCGCTAATGAATGATGATGGATTCAACTCTGATCTGTGCCTGGGGGAGATGGTCTGTACATTTTCAGTGCTCCGTCCACCATCTCCTTGTGTTTGCTTTATTGTTTATAGGCCAATCTTAAGTCCTATGATATTTTTGACTAGATTAGAACTAGATTTTTGAAAGATGGCAGCCATTATTTGCTACACAGCTTGGGCAACAGTTTGATTTCTCAACCATTTTAGAGGTTTCAGAAACGTGGTCCTTCAACTTAATTAGCATTTCCCATGGGCAATGTTCTGGTGCTTCTACCTTCAATGACATGTTTTCCGCGTGCGCACTGCTATCTCATTTAGGTTGCCTGTCTCTGATCCAGTCAAAAAGGCTTCAGTGTCATGGCATCTAGTTTGGTGGGGAAGACCATGGCATGGAAATGTAAGGGCCTTTTGATAAAGGATGGAAGATAATTGTGGGTTCTGGACAGCTCACTTGGCATCGTGAGTCTGCCAGAGCCAGCGCCTATACAGTTATTAATTCTGTCCCACCGTATGCTCAGAGCTCTGATTTCACATGATCTATCTACTACTCAAATCCTGAAATGTTATTGGAGAGAATGAAGACTGTAAGCAAGGCATAAGATTGTTAAACTTTTTATCTCAAGATCTTACTATCTCTATATTTCCACATTTCTTCATTTTCGCGGGAAGGCAAACAGAAACTCAAAATGGATACGTTTATAATTTGGAAGCAAAAAGCTGGTGACGAAGACGTTTGCGAAGAACAAAATGTAGCAGCTATTGAGCAAAGTACCCAAGAATCAACTGAACGCTCAGTACGTAAGAAGAGTATAGGGAAAATCGCCAATCCCCGTTTATATAATAAAGCTTATATGGAACTGGGGTTCACATTTTCTAGTAATGAAAACCATCCTTGTCCACAGTGTTTAGTTTGTGGGAAATACTTGCAAATGAAAGTATGGTACCAAATAAATTAAAACACCATTTTACCACAAAACACAGCCATTTGTCAGCAAAACCTGTAGAATACTTTATTGAGCTTGCAAAATCTACAAGGAAGCAGTCTGCATCATTCACAAAGAGAATGAATACATCAGAGAAAGCTCAAAAGGCAAGTTACTTGGTTGCTCAAATAATTGCCAAAAACAAGGAACCACTCACTGTTGCCGAAACCACCATTAGGCAATCTTGCTGTGCTATTGTTCGAACAATGTTTGGGCCAGAATTTGAGATTGAAGTTAATTAAATCCCTTTGGCAGATAACACAATTGGAAGACGGATTCAAGATATGTCTGATAACGTTAAGCTGCAAATGAAAGATATTTTTCAAGACGACAATATGATCTTTGCATTGCAACTAGATGAATCAACAGATGTCAGTGGGTTAGCTCAATTACTGGTTTTTATACATTTCATTCATACTGACAAAATTATTGAGCAATTCCTGTGTTGCCTAGAACTTCCATTGTGACCTAGAGGTGAGGATATATTTCAAACTTTAGATTGCTTCATGAAGGAAAACATTTTGCACTGGTTAAATTGTGTCGGGATATGCACGGATGGTGCACCCTCAATGGTTGGCTCAACAAAAGGTTTTATAGCTTTAGCAAAGAAAGAGAATTAAGGGAAGTTATGGACAAAGTGATTCAAATGGTCAATTACATTAAAAGCCGGCCTCTTAAATCAAGAATATTTGCTCATATTTGTGAACAAATGGGGGCAAGGTTTAAAAAGCTCCTACTGCACACAGACCTCCGTTGGCTCTCAAGAGGTTGTGTGCTTTGTTGTGTATACGAATTGCGGGAAATGATGCTTAAACTTTTTGAGGACAATAAGCAGCACGAATTCTGCGGTCTAATTCAAAACAAACTTTGGTGCACAAAATTGGCATATCTTGCTGACATATTTGAACATTTGAATAAAATTAACACCATTATGCAAGGAAAAGGGGAAAATATCTTAACACCAGTAGATAAAATTTGTGCTTCGAGAGACAAAATAAGAATTTGGGAAAGGAAAGTGAAAGAAGACAGTTTTTAAATGTTTTTCAAAACAGATGAGTGCCAGCTGAAATGTGATATCAGTCCCCTGATTGTTGACCATTTAACATTGATCGGAGAGAAAGTTTCTCATTACTTCGCAAATGTTGAAATCTAAGACTATGATTGGATCAGAAATCCATTTCTTGCAACTGGGAACTTCTCTCTTAGTGAAGAAGAAGAATTAGCTGAAATAAAAACTGATCAAACTATGTTAATGAAGCATGAAGAGGGTGATTTAGACAGCTTTTGGGTTCGTGTTACAAAAATGCATCCAAACATAGGTAAAAAAAATTACAAATTCTCTGGCAGTTTTCTACTACATACATTTGTGATATATCCTTTTGAACGATAACAAACTTAAATACACTGAAACGTGGATGCTTGAAAATGCTTGATGATGAAATGCAAGTGTCTTTATCTCATATTCAACCAAATATTGACCAGCTGTGTTCATCCTATCTAAGCATGGGCTTAAAATCCGTTCCGCTCGCGGATTTTGCGGAATTTCGGTAAATTCGCGAACTCTCGCAAATTTACCGAAAATCCGCAAATTCGCACGCAGCAGATTTTTTTTCTTGGTGATACAATATTGCGGCGTGCGGTGTTCACTTACCGTCATTCAGCGTTTGCCGAGTTGTTTTTCTCAATATTTTACGAGTGTAGCGGGAGTTTGGCGACGCATCGTGAGAGTTCGCAATTGCGAACATGTAGGTGCGGCGGGCAGCAACAATCTCGCACTCACGAAATTACAACATTTGCAATTCTGCACAAGAAATCCACTAGCAAGCAGCATAGACCTTCTGAAAATGATGATTTTTATCAGACTAACTCCTCAGGTTGACATTTGCCTGCACTTTTTTGGATTTGAGGCCTTTTGACTTTCTTTGGATCACTTTTGGATTAGAAATCAACTTTCACAAGTAAGTTTGTTTGGGGCATTACAGTTGCTGTTCTGCAGAAAAACGAGTTTTGCAAAACTGAAAGCACTCAGCAGGTGCAAAAGTTCACTCATCATTAGTAACCATTCCCTGTAGTACTTCCTGAGGGGCCCCTCCAGAGTTCAGTTGCCTATGTTTGTTTGGGGAATTACAGTTGCTGTTCTGCAGAAAAACGAGTTTTGCAAAACTGAAAGCACTCAGCAGGTGCAAAAGTTCAAACTCATCATTAGTAACCATTCCCTGTAGTGCTTCCTGACTGGGGCCCCTCCAGAGTTCAGTTGCTAGTTGCAACAATTCTATGACCCTGCTCTGACCCTCACAGCAGGCTCATAGAATAGCTACAAGTAGGCCACAAAGGTCCTGGAAAAGAAATTTGCACTGCAACAGAAAGCAAATTACAGATAAGGAAGCAGGTGCCAGACTGGAATTTTAAAACAGTGACACATTAATAAATCAACCCCAAATTAATTCATGTCAGTTGAAGCAAGGCAGGTGTGCTTGCTTTTCCCTCCCATAATCTATAGTGATGAACCGGAGGGTGGCATTGATGTACCAGAGGGTGGCATGGGTGAAACAGGGTGGCAGTGGTGAAACAGAGGGTGCTGTGAACCTGTGATGATGAACCAGACATAGAAAACAACATAGTCACGACTGTTGCGAGCCGACAAGTGAGTTTGCAATTGCGAACTGGTACAAAACCCTCGCGAACTGGCAGAAACCCTTGCGAACACAAAAAAAAAATTCGCGAGAATTCGCTGATTTTGCGGATTGCGAGTTCGCAAATACGCAAATTCGCGAACGCCAGATTCGCTAAATTCATCCATGCTTAATTCTATCAGCCTCATATATCTCATTAAAATAGTAGGACAGGTGCTGTTGTTTTTATTCACTTTTTGTAATACTTGTGCTATGAGAGACAATAAAATAAGATGTGCTGCTTACAGTCAGCTTTGCCAGTCACTGTCTTTGTTAGAACAGATTCACAATTGCTTTATTAACCTTCCTGCTTTCACAAATTTGCTTAGAAATGCACCATTTGCCCACTACTTTTCCAAAACTTTCTCGGGGGGAGCAGCCCGAAGAATCCCCCCTTAGGTGGTTCGGGCACGCTCGCTGTGCTCGCTCGCGTTCCCGTGTCCCTCAGAGAAGATTGTCAAAAAGGTGTGTCACCAACATGAAAAGTTTGGAAAGCTGTGGCCTAGAACTACATGTAGCCTTCATTAGTAGGAGGTTCTGCCCCTAGAACAGAGGTAGAGTGCGATTGAACGTGAGGCTTTTGCTGTGGTCTGGGCGCTGAAGAAGCTGAGGCCCTACTTGTTTGGGACTCTCTTCGGGGTTCAGACCGATCACATGCCCCTCAGATGGTTGATGCAAATGAGGAGTGAGAACCCAAAACTGTGAGGTGGTCCATTTCCCTATAGGGGATGGATTTTATGGTGGAACACCACCATTGTACAGAACACACCAATGCTGATGGTCTGTCCAGATTTTTCCTCCTTAGTGAAGTGACCTCCCAGGGGGGTGCCTAGTTAACCCCACTTTTCAGCTGGAGGTGAGATGTGTTAGACCTGGAATCCTTGGCGTGGGTTTCCCCGGTATTTTCGCATCTGCCTCCTGTGTTTTTGCAATGTGCTGGTCTTCATTTTTGCTGGTCTAAATGGTTTGGGCACTCTGCCACTGCTGATCAGCGCCAAAGTGCAAGTGCTCCCTAGGTAAATTGTGAATATGGATTTGTGTTTCCATCATTGGCTTGTTTGTCTTACTACTAAGTCCCTAGTACAGTGCACTGTGTTTCCCAAGGGCCTGTAAGTCAAACTTGCAGTGTCTGTGCGCATCATTAGTACTGCCATGATTCACCTGGCAAGTGCACCAACTTGCCAGGCCCTAACCTTCCCTTTTCTTACATATGAGTCAACCCTAAGGTAGGTCCAAGGTACCCCTGTGGGCAGGGTTCAGTGTATGTGAAAGGTAGGACTTGTCCTGATGTGTGTTTGAGTTTGAGTTTAAAGCATTTATAGAGCGCACGTTCACCTGGCGGTTTCATGGCGCTGTGGTGTACTGAACATAGAAGGACAGGAAGATCAGGAGGGAAGCAAGGAAAAAGGCAGTTTATAATGGGAAGGCTTGTGAGAAAAGGAAAGTTTTTAGCTCCTTTTGGAAGTGTGCATATTGAGTGGAAGATCTGAGTTGGGCGGGGAGAGAGTTCCAAAAGGCAGGGGCGAGTGTGGAAAATTTCGTGCCCCCCCACTTTTTTCGCCTAAAGCGGGGAACTGTCAACAATTGTTGGGAAGATGAGCGCAGTACCCTGACGGGGGCGTAGGCTTTGATTTCCGAGGAAATGAAAGCAGGGGCTGCGCTGACCCGGGCCTGAAAAGTGATACATCCCATCGTGAACTGAGCTCGCTCTCGGATGGGGAGCCAGTGCAAGGACTTGAGGAGCGGAGTGACGTGGTGGAATTTGGCCAGGTTATGAACCAGGCGGGCAGCCTGGTTTTGGACCAGCTGTAATTGGCGCATGCTGTAAGCCGGCATGCCACAGTATAAAGCATTGCCATAGTCTAGGCGAGAGATTACCATCGCCAGGACAATGAGTTTTAAGGCAGAGAAAGAAAAGAAATAGGAAACTTTGCGGATGGTGCGGAGTGAAAGAAAAGAAGAGGACACCACTAGGCTGACCTGGGAGTGTAAAGTGAGTTGGGCGTTCAGCTTAATCCCAAGTGTTTTCACAGAGGAAGATGGAAAAGGGGGGGGGGCAGGGAGGGGGGCCAGAAGAGAGAGGTCCAGGGACTGGAGCAACCACCTGTCAAAACCAGCTCAGTTTTGTCTGGGTTTAACTTCAGGTGGTTGTAATTCATCCAGTCCCGGATGAAGATCATAACAGACTGGAATTTAACCATGGACTCTGGGGATGGGGACAAAGTAAAAATAAGCTGAAGGTCATCCGCATAGTTATATACGGAGACCTCCATTTGCTGAAGGGCAAAAATGAGAGGGGCAATGTACAAGTTAAATAAATGAGGGGAAAGGGAGGAGCCTTGAGGAACCCCGCATTGTACTTTCCGGAGGTCTGCCGAGAAGTCCCCCAGGCGGACTGCATGGGTGCGGTCCCTCAGGAAGGAGGACAGCCAGACCAAGGCCGAGCCTCCAACCCCCGCCGCCCTGACACGAGAGAGTAAGATGGAATAGTCAACCATGTCAAAGGCGGCGGAGCGGTCGAGGAGGACCAGGGCCTGGGGGTGGTTAGTGTCCATGCCCTCTCTGAGGTTGTCGAGGACCGATAGCACCACGGACTCCGTGCAGTGTGCGGGGCGGAAACCAGCCTGACGGGGGGCTAACACCCCGTTCTCCTCCACATAGGTACTGAGCGTTCTGGTCACATGGCGCTCCAATACCTTCCCCAGAAAGGGCAGTAATGAGATGGGGCGGTAGTTGACAAGAGCGGAGGGGTCAGCGCCAGGTTTTTTGAGGATGGGGACAATGATGGCCGATTTAAGAGGTTGAATAACAATGCCCTGGGACAGTGAGCTGTTGAGAAATTTAAGAGGGGGCTGCACACAAAGCTGAGTAGATGTGCCTGAGGATGTGGGCAGGACAGGGGTCTAGAGGGGAGCCTGATTTGACTATAGGGAGGATGGAGAGAAAAGCCTTTTCTGTCAGAAGGGTGAAGGAGTCAAGGCGTGCCCCGACTGACGGACATTGGGGGTCGACAAAGGAAGGGGGGGAGGGATGTTTGCTTTTATGTTTGAGATTTTGTCCAGAAAATAAGTGTTGAGGGAGTCGCACAAGTCCTGGGAAGGGGAGGGTTTGAGGGTAGCTCTGTCAGAGTAGGCGAGGTCATGAACAATGGAGAAAATTTCTCTAGGCTGATTTTCGGCAGCCAGGATTTTTGTGGAGAAATAAGCCGTCTTAGTAGCCAAAATAGATTTTTTGTATTGAGACAGGAGGATGGTATACTGGGTTTTAAGGTTGGGGCAGTACTCTCGCCTCCAGGCCCGCTCTGCATGGCGCACAGTTAGTTTTAAGGCCTTAAGCTCCTCATTGAACCAGCGGTTTGCGTCGTTCGCACGCCTGGAGGACGCCCGCCTGAGGGGAGCGACAGAGTCGCAACCTCACAGGAGCCAGGCGTTTATAGAGTCGGCTTGTGCAGAAGATGACAGACCATGAAGGTCCGGACTGGATGCAGAAAGTGTGGCGGACAGAGAGGCCACATCCACCTGGCTCCAAGAGCGCGCCCAGATGTTTTTAGGAAGAGAGGGCTTGGTGGCTTGGCTGAGGTGTAGGGAGAAGGAAATCAAGAAGTGATCGGACCAGGAGCAGGGGGAGATGGACAGGGAGGCTATAGGACAATTGAGGGACCAAATCTGATCGAGGATGTGGCCCTGAATGTGAGTGGGGGAGTGAACGTGGGAGTTGAAGTTGAGGGAGCGAAGGGTATCCGAGAATTCTTTAGAGGTCGAGCATTCTGCGGGGTCTGAGGGCCAAAAGTTAAAATCTCCTAATACCAAGATGGAGGAGTTGTTGACCGCTAAAGTCGCCACTAGATCTTGGAAGCCGGAGACAAAATGTTGAGAGGGTTGGGCGATACATAAGCAAGCAGGTAAGTGGGACTCTGAAAGACGGTGAGCGGACAACTAAAAAGTCAGATGAACCAATCGAAGAAAACGTTAGAGGCTGAAAGGAGATTTCTCTACGGGCGATCAGAGCGACGCCGCCGCCCGATTTGCCGGAGGGTCGGTCGGTGCGCAGAGCGTAATATGAGGCAGGAAGGGCAGCTAACAAAGAAGGAAGAGAGTTGTCACAAAACCAGGTCTCTGTAAGAAATAAGCGATCCGGTTTGTGCGAGTCCAATAAGACGAAAAGTTTGAGACAGTGCTTAACTGCTGACCTGGTGTTAAGATAATAAACGGATAGGGTAGTGGGCACAGAAGGAGCCGGGAGATCAGGAGATGGGCCAGGGGGGGGAGGGGAAAGGGAAGGTAAGGACGGGAAAGAAGGGAGGGGGCGTCGTGGAGCTGTCAATCCCAGTTTACAGATGTGCGAAATCACAGGGTCATCCATAGGCCACGGGTCTTGGAGGCTGTAAAGTTGCGCAGAAGAGTATTGTACAATCTGGGCATAGTGGAGAGTCCCTAGGCCGGGCCGGCCGCGGATGGGCGCAGACGGGCTTACCTTTGGCGCGTCTTCGGCGCGCATACGGCGGAAATGATGACGGTGGGGGCGTGTCATCTCGAAAAAGGGGCGTGGCCAGTTTACTGGCGAGATGGCGGCAATGGAGATTGCAACTTTCTCCCTTGGAAGCGCTAAGATCCGCTGTACGGGTGTTTCAGGAGCATGACCAGTGCCCAAGCAGAGCACAGGTACAGTTTAAAATTACAATTACAGTGAAATAGTGACACTCAAGTATTAAAATAGGCTGTTCGTGCTCCCGGCTTCCGCCTCAGGAGGTTTAAGTACAATGTGTGTGTAACATGTCCTATCACTATTGAAAGCCAATAGGATAGAATGGGAGTTTCTTTACAACATCTTATAAATATAACTTTCCATTGGGACAAGATAAGAAGGTAAAGTTCAGAATGCCTGAACTCAGAATGAAAAGATGCATCTTTTAGTAAGAATAATTTTTACCTTCTGTGTTTGAAACTACCCCTTTTAGAAAGTGGGTATTTTATTGATTAGCCATTCTGTGTTCCTCTGCTGGTTTGTGGATTGACTGTCTGGCTTTGGAGTAACAGGGGCTGGGGATGTGTATTCACTGTAGACAGCCACTGGGGTGGGAGGTTTGAGGCATGTCCAGCCTTCCCTGGATCAGGGTCAGGGCTGGGCTGAATAGACCCGGGCTGCATTTAGAGTAGGGGGAGGAGATTTCCTTGCACCTGAATAGGCCTGGTCTGCCTAACACAATGCGGTCTCCACCTCCTGCCGGTAAGTTTGACCAGAGAGGACAGAACCGGTTTTGACTGAGCACAGAGCCTTTCTGCTACCAGAGAACAAAGGGAAATGCTGTGTAAATATTGGGGCCCAGATCCCAGAACTTTAGATACTTCTGGACTCAAGAGGAACTCTGCCAAGGAGAAGGGCTGTGAAAGCTGAAGGAGAAGTGCTGCCCCTTTGCTGTGTGCTATCTGGGGTTGGCCTGCAGTGGCTGTTTCTGTCAAGCAGAGGGTAAATACTTTGCTGTGTGCTGTGTATCCTGCTTGAAGATCTCCACGTGCTTGAAGTAGAGCTTGCCTCCTGAAGTCTCAGGGACACAAAGACTTTACCACTAGCTACCCTGAACTAGCTTGCTGGGAGTTTTGACCTGCCAAGAAGTGCATGTTGCTGTGTTGGGTCTCTGGTGGTTGTTCCTGCTGTTGGGAGCTGGAAAAGAGATGCAACGAAGAGAAGCGTGACACATCCGCACCTGTTTCTGATGCATTGCGGCTGTGCTGCTGAAGAAACTAATCCAGTGCCTGCCGACGGCTGGAGAAATCGATGAATCCCATGCACTGATCTCTGAATTCCAAGATCAGCGCACTGATTCCAACACAGTCCCTACTATGCGGCTGCAAGAACCAACACATCGTGGGGCCGTGGCCGGAGAGACCAACGCAGCGTCATTGCCACTGCATCAAGAACCAACGCATTCCCGATCCCATGGATCGCACCGGGTGCCAAGTCGACAAGAATGCCAGGGCTGCAGTAAGAAACTGATGCATCACCTCCCTGCACAGTAAGAAACCGACCCATCATCCCTTCAGTAAGGAACCGACACATCACCTCCCCTGAGTGTCAGTAAGGCACCGGCATATCACCTCCACTGGAGTAAGGAACTGACGCATCACCTTCCCTGGAAGTAAGGAACTGGTGGTCCCTTCCCTGTGGCTGTTTTTGTTTATGATTGTATGCATCCAAGGTTCTTTTTGTTTAAAGTGTCTCATCTATAGTTTGCTATGGACATAACTGTTTTTGCCTTCTATGGATTACATTGTAATTACTGTTTTGTAGATTTTTGATGTTTTGGTTTTGTTTGGTTTAGATAAAAATTACTTATTTTTCTAATCTGGTGTGGTGTCCATTTGTAGTGTTTTCACTGTATTACTGTATGTGTGCACAAATGCTTTACACACTGCCTCTGAGATAAGCCTGTCTGCTCGTGCCAAGCTACCAAGGGGGTGAGCAGGGGTTATTTTAGAATTGTATCCCCCTTACCCTGACTAGGAAGAAGGGGCCCTATTTGGACAAAGGTGCAAACCATTGCCAAGTAGAGACACCCATTTCTAACAGTCCCTGTAACCTGTGGGTTTTTTTTCTGAGAATTTGTAAACGTTTTTTAGATTATATATGATAAATGTAACATCAGTGTAGGCTATGGATATTTGATAGAAATTTTAAGTTTTTTTAATCTAATTATATCAACTCTAACCTGTAACTTCACAGGATGATAATAATTTCAAAATCACAGTAGAAGTAGCTCCCAGATGAATAAAAAATTACCTGCAATATTTAGGTTTGAAAGCTCGAGTAAAAAAATAATTGTTTTCTTTAGAGTATTTATTTTTTGTACCTTTTTTTGTGACTTGTAAACCTGTCACGAACCGTCCTGTCAGGTATTTCCTGTACCGCGGAAGGGTTGCAAAGCTGGAGAGTTTTTTGGCAGCACTTAAAAACATTTATGAACACTTTCAAATTATTGTTTGAGGTAAGTAGTTTACTAAAACAGTAATGAAAATAACATAATTATATGGGAAAAAGTTTCAAAGTTCGTTTAAATACAATTTTGGGATCCACAACGCTGTTGAGACATCATTGCAACGTCATATTGAATCCCATGTGACAAAGCAACAAATGGATTTCAGTGGTTGAAATACCTTTCAATCACGTATACAGGAAGTACCCTCCATTATCCCCATGCTATAGGTGCGGCGTGAAAATTCACACTCCTATATCTGCGGCAATAGTTTTGTTTTGTCCTTGGTGCTTTTGAATGTTTTTCAAAAAAAAATCTTGACATCTGCTCTTGAAAATCCTGAGCAGGACATTGGAAGCTCTTCATCTGAAGAAGAAACAACCCCCATAAAAGAAAGCATAGCCTGGAAGTTCTTCACCATACCATGGGGAGAGAAAAAATGTGTCGCACATAAGGTGAAGCTCATGCTTTTTGTGAAAGTACTGTCAAGGGTATCTTCCAAAACGTACTTTGGCAATACTTCAAGTATGCTGAAGCATTTGAAAACTTTTCACTCGAAACACCTTGCTTGTGCTGAGAGAGAGCGTGAAAAGAGCAACTCCTCCGCATCTTCACCTGGCGACGGACTTCCAGGGACCGCTACAACTCCTGTAATTGCTTCAGCTCTTTCAGCTACAGTTCCACAATTTGCTATTTTGGAACAGTTTTGTTTGAAATCTAAAAAACATTTGAATGTGGGAGAGCAGTCCATCCCTGCTCTAGTTGAAATTTGCGACACCATGTTATATGTGTGTTTGTAACAGTCTGAATATATCTTGTTATGTCTCTCGGTGTATCAGTCAGTATATGGGTGAGTGAGTGGCTGCATGGGTGACTGTATGAGTGAGGGAGTTAGTGTGTGAGTGCCTTCATAGGTGAGTGAGTGTCTGTGTGAATGGCTGTATGAATGAGTGAGTGGGTATCTGAGTGCCTGTATGGGTGTGAGAGTACCTGTGTGACTGACTGTATGAGTGAGTTACTGTGTGTTAGGGTAGTTGTATGAGCGAGTCATTGGGTGTGTCAGTGACTGTATGAATGTATGATTGGGGTGTGAGTGGGTATATGGGTGAGTGAATGGGCATGTGAGTAGCTGTATGTGTGAGTGGTTTTATTAGTGACTGTATGAGTGAACAAGTTGCTTTGTGAGTAGCTGTTTGAGTTAGTGAGTGGGTATAAGACTGTCTGTATGTGTGACCAATGGGCCAAGATGGTGGACGCAATTGCCTGAAGCTCTGAACCCCTGGCCCTACATCCAACACATATCCTCATATGCTGGTTCTCTAAGTTTCCATCCTGCCATAAACTGAACATCAAATTCCTCCCAGAGTACCCTACTAGTCGCTTGTTCAGTGGGGGGGGGGGGGGCCACTGGGCCTGGGCCTGCTTCATACTGAGACCCTTGTGGCGTAGGACCTCCGGCGGTGTGAGTGTATAAAGAGCCGGCCTGTGGCTGTGCTGCCCACTGATACCATTGAGCGGAGAACTGGGGATCGCTGCCCCGGAGCCGTGAGTGTGGCTAGGTGAGGAGTACTGCGCTGTTTATGAAGACGCCATAAGGCCTGGGTGCCCTAAATCAGAGGCTGAGCCCATACCTGAGTCCTTAATGTGCAGGGCCTGGCCTGGTTGTGCTCCTGCCTGGCCGTAGGTGCAGCCTGACAAGAAGCTGACTCGTGGGCTGAGGGCCAATGATCGCACTGTTGGGTGCCGACTATGGACATGGAGCTCCAGAACAGTGAGGGCCGCTACTGAGACAGGCATGGCTCGCTGCGAGGTGTGCTGTGCTGCGGTAGCCAAATCGACGAGTATCGCGAGGTGAGTGCTGCCTGATTGACTCTCCCGCACGTTTGCAGCTGGGTGGCCCGAAGGTCAGCTCAGGCCTAAGCCACAAGGCACACGTGCTGGGGCAGCGGGACCCCTCTTGCCACCATTTGCTGGGCCCCCTGCTTGGGCGGGAATGACCAAGTGTGACCGGGGGCCAGGTCAGGCCTAGGCCGCGTGTATTGGAGGTGGAGGAACTGTGCTGACTGTCTCCTACCTGGCGGCTGGGGGCCTACTCTATTTGGTGGTGCTGCAGCTACAGTGGGAGCACCACTGCCCAGACTGAGCCCAGGCCATGGAGGAGTCTCTTGGCTCTTACCTGAGGGTCGGAGCCTTCTCCCCCTTTTCTTCATATCGTAAAACAACACGGCTGCGCAGGGCCTGGGGCCAGTGGGGAGAGTAGAAGAATCTGCTATCTGCCTGCCTGCTTGGAGCCTCTTCTGAGCAGTGGGGGCTGTGTGGACTCGGGGGTCGGATCAGGCCCTGGTCAGGTGTCATGTGGGCATGGGCTGCACAGTGCCTGCCCCATCATTCATCTGCGAGGGCCAACCCCTGAACTGTGTACTGACAGTTGCAGAGCCCTGGGGAATTCCAATGTGCCTAGAGCACGTTGCACAGACTTGGTAGAGAGGCAAACACCTGTGGAATGGAGCTTGGCCTTGTGGAGGCGGCCCTGAAGCCTTAAAAACATTGGACTGGGCCTGGTGACGACCCCTTGGCCTGCCGCTCAAAAACATCTAGTGTAGCGCATAGGAACTCTGTCTTGATAGCTCCTACCGGAGCTGTCATTCCCTGGCTAGCTTAGTCAGAGCTTCACACTGTGACCAAATAAAGTAGGCCTGGGAGGCCTGTGCCCCGGTGCAGAGAGGAGGTGGAACTACCCAAGACAACATAACAGACCGGGGAGCTGTGGGATGGGGTACTTAGGGGAAGTCTGCGGGTAGAAGCACCAGGTATAACATTGGGGGCCTGGAAAAGGGGACTGGGGCCTACTGCCACCTGGCATTGACCTATAGAGGTGCCTCATTACTAGTGTGGTAGCTGGTGAGGTACACCAGAGGAGGACTGTTGGATCTACGCCCTGGGGACACGTAGGCAACACATTGAACGGTGTTTGAGACGGAGAACACCAGAGTGATTGGATACACATACCTGGCCCCTACAGGGTCACTGAGCAGCCATACTGGGTCGGAGATGGAGGTGGGGGTGTCACTATACTGCATTAGCCCCTTGAAACCTGAGGTGTGAGATTTGGGCACCATGTGTTGCGGTGTGTGTGTGGCTATTGGGTGGTTTCCGCAGCCTGACAGATGCCCACGGCCCAGCAACTGGTCATGGGACGTCTCTGCTCTAACCCTCCATCCACCTCATCGGGACCCCCCAAGCGTTGGGGAAATGCCCAAAAAGTGACTCCCAGACCAAACTGGCACAGACAGATATGGCACTAAACGACAAGATAGACACCGCAGTGGAAAAAATTGGTGCAGCACTAGAAAACATGAGGATGTTGCTCGAAAGTAAAATGGACGAAATAACTATTGATTTTCACCAGATTTGGGCTGACCCGCATAAACTTGCAGACAATCAGCGCACAACTGATCTATAACTGGAAGAGCTGCGGCCTGTCACAAAGGAAAATACTTCTATGCTGCAAATGCTTCTGGGTCGCATATCTGAGTTAGAAGAAAGAGTGGAAGAAGCAGAAGGCAGATCACACCACAGTAATCTATGCGTAATTGGATTGCCAGAAGGGACCGATGGCCAAGATGCTGTAAAGTTTACTGAGAGCTGGCTACGCAAATAGATGCTCCAAACAGACTTGTCTGCACAATTTGTTGTCGAATAGGCGCATCGGGTACCGGCATGGAAGCCACCACCAGGAGCCAATCCCAGATCATTTCTGTTTCACCTGCTTAACTACAGGGACCGAGACAGTATCCTATGAGAAGTGCGCCATAGGCAAGAGATCAAAGTGAACAGTGCTATACTGATGATGTTCCCGGATTACACCTTAGCGGTCCAGAAACGTCACTCTTTTCTGACTGTTAAATGGCGACTGCTTGAACTGAATATGTAATTCTCGCTGCTCTTCCCTGCAGGACTTGGTTTGGTGGACAATGGCAATAAACGTTTCTTCGACGACCCGGAAGATGCATGGGACTGGATGGAACAGCCGGGCCATACAGCGGTACCGACTTGACCCACAGTAGTAGAGCGAGTTCCTGGGGCCGCTCGGTGACGCAGCCGCGGTAGGTAAAGACACAACAATCGGAATGAACTGCTGGTGGCGGTGCCTAACTTACAGCAAATTATCTCAGAGCGAAGGAATGCCTTACGTATGGCTACAGCGCTGCACACTGAACATCACACCTCGGACCATGACAATGACAGAGAGAAATTGACAAGCGAAGAGAACTCTATAATAGGGCATACTTCAGAGACTGATACACCGACACTACCAAGGTGATGCCACAGACGGCTGACCATATTATTTGACCTCACAGGCCACACCGTTAGAAATATCCCTTGGACATGGCTAATCACAGACCCCCATTCTGCATTCCCACGTGCCAGGGACTGAGGTGGGGGCACTTCCCCTCCTCGTTACCCATTCTCTCCACCTGCAGCCAACACTAGCTGGGAATTGCACATAGGGAGGGGTTCAGCTGTCAACACATATCGATGTCACTCTGTAACGTGGGACCACAGGTACCCTTACTGGCCTAAGTCCAAAGGTCAAATGGGCACAGGGGCACATTGGATCTCACCCCCCAACCCTCCCACAGTATGTGTATCAAGCCCATCATGAATGAGGAAGTACGCTTGCTACCACAAGGAGATACACCAGTTTGGGCAGATCCCTATTACATATCTGCTCCACTATTGTTGCATAAGTTGCGTTTTACTAGCTGTACTGTTAACTACCTAGTTACTGAGCAATATTGTCCTACACACTTCGATCTCCCCCATGCACACAACATACCTGGGCGGGCATGCGGTTACTGGGCAGGGAGGTGGGATAGTGTGAGCCACATACTGCTACAGCGACAATGTCACACGCAAATATAACATGGAACGTGAGGGGCATGTATACACCTGCACAGTGTTATTCTGTCTACTCTTATCTCAAGTGCAGGTCTACCCACATCGCTATTTTAGAGGAGACTCACCTGACTCTGCTGGAGGCAGAGCGCTTGCGACACCGCTGGCGTGCACAGGTTTATGCTACTGGCTACTCCTCATATGCGAGAGCAGCGTTAATCTGGGTACGAGCAGGGACCCCGCTAGTGGCGAAGGAGGTAAAAATAGACCCAAATGAGAGGAAAAAAAGCCTGTCTAAATGGTATGCTGCTTTTATTGGGAGTGGTATATGCCCCTAACATTGACCAGGCATTGTTTCTCCACTCTCTCCCTACTGTCTTGGCAGGGTGGTGCGGTCTTCCATGGCTGATAGGGGGAGATTACAATGCCATCATTGACATGGCATTAGACCGTTCCTTTCCTCTGCTACCTGGCACACACTCCCTGACTAAAGCTCGGGCACTAAGGGACTGGATGCATCACTGGTCACTGGCAGACCTGTGGTGGATACGGTATCCTGAACACAAGAATATATTCTTATTACTCATCCCCACCCAGCCTGCACGTGCGCATTGATCGTATAGTGGGCTCTACGTTTCTTTACCCATGATAGAACATGCATAGTACCTTGGTTGCACGCACTCTGACCACAATCCCCTGCTGCTATACCAAAAATGGGAGGTGCCTCATCCAGTGATACCCACATGGCACCTCCAGCCGTCGGCCCTGGAGGACGCATCATTTTGGTAAGCAGTGGGTGCAGCTATGTCTGAATACTTTGAACTCAATGTGGGGTCGGCAGGAAATACACTTTCGCAATGGGAGGCGTTTAAGGGGACCATCATTGGTAGATGCTTGGTTATCAACTGGAATATCCGCAGGCACCTGGTGGTAGAGGTGGGGAGGGCGGAGAGAGAGTTATACACTTGGAGGCCAATCCAGCTAGTATAGTGGCTCTTGAAGCCAAACGGCATGAAATGACAGAATTACTGGAACACCTTAGAGGCTCAAATTATGCAACACACTCAGACAGAGTACATGCGCATTCGAATTGTGCAGGCCATCTTCTGGCATGGCTCATACGACAAGATCATATAATGCAACCCATATCTGCCCTCTGTGATGTCGCTGATTGGCTAATCTACACACAAGCTGAAATCCACGCAAAACTGACACGCTATTATAAGGCCCTATACACATCCAGAAACACATTCAATGATATATAGTTAACAGCAATTCTCTCCCGGGTCATGCTCCTGGTCCTGGACCATGCACACATTTTAGAACTGGAGGAGCCTATCACTCCCATGGAGATTGGGGTGGCCATACGGGAATTAGCCACAGGCAAAACCTCGGGCACGGATGGCCTTCCTTCCGACTACTATAAAGCTTATGCACATGCGGTAACGCCCCAGCCGCAAGCAACTATACAACGCAGAGCTTGACACAGGTTCTCTTTCGCCCACAATGCGGGAGGCACTAATCGTCTCAGTGCCTAAGCCGGAAAAAGTCCTGACCAAGACCGGATCACATCGTCCATTAGCCTTGCTAAACATGGACTACAAAATATTGGCTAAAGTGTTTGCTGACCGGTTGGCCCCACTGGTGCCTGCGCTGGTTGGACCTGCCAAAATGGCTTCATACAAGCCCGTAGTATGTCACTGAATCTCCGACGCTTCTTTAGAGTCACCACTTACTCCCCCCAGCGTTGCCCGCACTCAGGCTGCTTGGTCTTGGACCTGGAAAAGACGTTTGATTCATTGGAGTGGGACTACCTCTTTGCAGTAGTTAACACCCTATTCCTCCGCCTGGTCCAGTTATTGTACACACAATCAACAGCTAGAGTGAAGTCAGGCCACTACATCTCTGAACCCATACCGATCGGGTGTGGCAACCAACAGGGATGCCCCCTATCCCTATTATTATTTGCTCCGGCAGTAGAGCCACTAGCGGCAATACTCAGAATGCAGTGCATGGAGTGGGGTATCCCCCTCGGCGAAGGCGCGCATGCAGTTTCCCTGTATGCAAACGATATCATGGTCTTCCTCAAAGATATATGCTCCCTTCCACCTACAAACCTTCCCACTCATGACTTTTGCTGCTTTATCCGGGACTGAGGGTCAACTGGAATAAATCCTGCCTATACCCTTGTAGTCATGGACACGCAAACCCCCTACACCAACACAATGAAGGACGCATTCCCTGGCAGCCTGACACTTTTTGATACCTGGGAATCTGTATTTATCCCCAACAGGATGACTTAGTAGAGGGCAATTTAGAGAAACCAATTACAACTCTGCGTTCGCAAATGTCCTTCTGACACATACTCCCACTGTCAGTTGCGGGCCGATTGCACTTTTGAAGATGGTGGTGCTCCCCAGATTGCTTTATTACTTTACCAATCTTCCTACATATGTGGCTCAAGCCCATTTCAGGAGATTCAAGACCGTGATGAGGGGGTTCATCTGGAATTAATCCCGCTGTCGAGTAGCTCTTGCGAAACTTTACCTTCTGATTGATAAAGGCAGCTTGCGGTTTCCAATGGAACAATATTACCTGGGCATCGGAACATCAATTGGTGGTGAAGTGGATTGCGGGGCTACAACTGTCTGACATTGCCATGGTGGGCCCACCTCAGTCCCTTAAACATATACTTTACACATTTCGTCCATGTGCAAGATGCAAACCATCTGAGCAGCTGATGCTTAAGGTCACATGCAAAGCTTATTGCAGAAGTCTGTACATATCACGCACAAGAACTCCGTACGCTCTGGCTTTACCACTGCAGGGTACACCCCGCACAGCCGGCTCAGTGACCACTGCAGAACTAACGACCTGTCTAACTGCTGGAGTGCAAACACTGGGATATCTTTACCAAGAAGGGGTGCTTCTACCATACGAGGAGCTTTCAGACACAAATGGCTTACCACCTGGTCAGTTATTTCAATATCACGGCATTCTAGCGGCTCTCAGAGGTATATGAGGAGACATGAGTGCAGAACGATCTGAGCACCTTACCATAGAATACGTGCGTGTTATGGGCAGTGTTTAGACACCTTACCAGATGCCTCGCAGAATCATTCCAAATCTACATGGCGATATCAATGACACCTGTCAGACAGAAGTGGGAGGCAGACAGGGGGTACCTTTTTGCAGACAAGGTCCATAATTGCAGAGGTGTTACTTATGCAAAAGAAACAATTGATGAACGAAATGATGGACAATGCAAACATTCACCCCCAGTCACAAGGATCTGGGTTTAATCCATCATTCTTTTGCTCATTACACCACCCCAGTTTGGACCCAGCCATGTGCAAATCAGTCTTGACCCTTTTCCTTCTGGGGACAGTCCAGCCCGAACTTCCAAGCCAGGTCCTCCCTGGAACGGAAACAAGCATCCTGGGACCGGTTTCAGGGCATCACCCTTCATCAGCCAGACTAGCTTGAATCCAGTGGTGTAGTGAGGCGTTACTTAGCTCCATACACATCCCGCATGACTCACGCTTTAGACTAATCCATCATTATATACTTTAGAGGGCCTACCTTACTCCTGAAAAAATCAACAAGTTCTATCGGAGAATAGACGAGGTGTGCCTAAGATGTCAGCACCCAGGAGCTGACTTATTGCACATGTTGTGGGCCTGCTGATCCTTACATACTTACTGGCATCAAGTTTGCAGTGCACTAGCGACGTCTACGAGCCGCAGATTGGAGTACACTTGGGAGGAGTGCATATTGCACCTTTACCCTAGAGGCAAGAAGCTAAAGGCCATGTCTCGCTTTCTTGACTTAGGCATGTTGACTGCTAAATGAGTGATTACAAAAAAATGGAAGAAACTGGACCCCCCTGTAGTAACAGCGTGGAGTCAATCATTTTTGGTGTGAGCCATGGCAGAGGGCAAAGCGATTCAAGCAGAAGCTATCCGTGGCCTGCACAGAGAGTCTATCACAACGTACTGGGAAGCCATAATACAAGAATTTCAAGGGCTGCGAGTAGATGGCGTCGGAGCTCCTGTCCCATCCACTTCTGGTGACATTGCCATCCATGACGGGGGGGTCACAAGCGGATGTATCCTCTGCAGCGTGGGTGATCTGCAATGCCCAACCCCTTATACCCCTTCATTGATGTGCCTGAGGCACTGCAGTCGTGGGTGACAGGCTGTACTAAGGCATGACCTGCAGATGCATAACACACCATCATGCACACAATGTACATCCACCCAACAAGTGCACTGCATTGACTAACTTCAACCTACCCAACATAGATACCATACATCCCATCCCCCTAGGACCCAAAGCTTCTGGAAAATACTTGTCAACAGCTAGCATTACACATCAAGCCGCACACAATGCCTGCTTAGATGATATGGTACTGTGTAACCAAAGGAGGGAATTGCATGCCATAGATATCTTATAATATGTACTGGAGAAAAGTTGAGGTCAAATGCTCAGATGTTATTTCTGTTAAAACTTGTTTTAATAATTATCTTTCGGGAGAGTCTAACAAGAGCAAATAAAACAAGCTGGTATTAATTATGGACATTGAAATACCCTGCCGGAATGACCCAATACACGGACAGATGCGGCAATGTTAAAACATGAACGAAACAAATAGTTAGAGTGGTCTAACACTGTTCATCTTCTGCAAAGCTTTGGGAACATAGTCTACACAACTGTGTGTAACTGCAAAACAGACAAAAATTCAATAAACAAATGTTTTTAAAAAAATGAGTGTATGTGTGAGTGAGTGGCTGTGTGAGTAGCTGCATAACTAAGTGAATGGGTGTGTGAGTGGCTGTATAGGTGCATGACTGGGTGTGTAAGTGGCTGCACGGCTAAGTAACTGGGTTTATGAGGGGCTGTAAGGATGGGTGTGTGAGTAGCTGTGTGAGTGAGTGTACAGACCATAAGTGGCAGAAAGAGTGAATAACTGGGTGTATGACTGTATGTGTGAGGGAGTGGCTGTATAATTGAGTGAATCAGTTACTGAGTGTCTGAGTGTGTTACTGTATGCATTAGTGTTTGCCTGGATCTGTTAGTGCATGTATCTGTTAGTGCCTGGTGTGTTAGTGTGTGCCTGGGTGTTAGTGCATGTGCCAGTGTGTGCCTGGGTGTGTTATTTGATGCATTAGTGTTTGTTTGGGTGTGTCAGTGTCTGCATTTGTGTATGTCTGGGTGTGTCAGCATCTGCCTTGGTATGGTATGGTATGGTATATGGGTGTATCAGTGTGTGCTTGGCTGTGTCAGTGTCTGAATTGCTGTATGACTGGGTATGTCATTGTCTGTACTGATATGTCCCTGGGTGTGTCTGCGTATGTGTCAGTGTGTACCTGGGTGTTTTATTGGATGCATTAATGTTTGGCTGGGTGTGTCAGTGTATGCATTAGTATGTCCCTGGGTGTGTTAGTGCATGCATTAATGTCCACCTGGGTGTGTTATTGGATGCATTAGTGTTTGGCTGGGTGTGACAGTGTCTGCATTGCTGTATGCCTGGGTGTGTCAGTGTCTACATCAGTATGTCCCTGGGTGTGTCAATGTATGTATCATTGGGGGCCTGGCTGTGTCAGTGTCTGCATTGACGGGTGGCTGAGTGTGTCAGTGTATGCATTAGTATGTCCCTGACTGTGTCAGTGCATGTGTCAGTATGCGCCTCAGTATGGTATTGAATACATTAGTCTTTGGCTGGGTGTGTCAGTGTCTGTATTAGTGTGTGGTTAGGTATGTAACTGATTGCATCAGTTTGTATATGGCTGTTTGAGATGCTGTATCAGAGTTTATTAGAATGTAAGTAGCTGTATCGACAAGTACTGTGTGTCATTGGCTGTATCAGTGTTTGCATGGGTGTTTGAGAGGCTGTATTGGTGGTTGGGTGGATGTATAACTGAGTGTATCAGTGTTTGGTTGGGTGTGTGAGTGGCTGTATCGGTGTGTGAGTAGCTGTATGAGTGTCTGCCTGGGAGCCTGTCCTGAGAATGTAATCTTATGAAACAACACTGAAAGAACAAATTAGTAAAGTATTTTACTCCAATAGATGGTGCCATTGAAATGTATAAATTGAAAAAGAACACAAATATTAATTACTATAAGAAATTACAGAACTATAAAAGTAACTTACAATTTGAACAATGCATAAGAACACAATTAAAAGACATCAATATACATTTGCAATACTTTAAAAGTATGTTATAATATACTGAAGCAATTCATTTTCCCCTTTTTACTGTTCTTAGTTTCTATACTCATACACCGTAAGTGATGTCCTGTAGAGAGAGTCATTTTTGAACAGTGGGGAAAAAACAATCTTGAATATTGTGGAAACAAAACGCCCAAACTGCACACTATGTCACTGTAATTAAGCAATACTGCATTGCCCTCACAATGTTTTAAGCAATACTTTTAGCTGCACTTTTTCTTCTAATATAGAGAATTATATCCTGTAAAGGTGAACTTTATAATTTGAACTAGTTCTAGATATATAAGATACACTAACTTATGGAAAGACTTATAAAGATATCAACCCAGGCAGGCCGTATGATGTCATAAATCCTGATCATGTTTGTCTACAACTAAACTATTCCACTTTTAGAACTGTTTTCCGGCTTAGAACTTCCATTCCTGAAACAAAAGGTATGAATTTTGTAGCTTATAAGGCAGTCTTTGTTTGAATTCATGGTAGCTATCATTAAATTCTGTTGATCCACTGTTACCTTCTTACATAGAAAGTGTTGTGACCAGATGAGACAATAAGTCCTTCATGGAATATAATAACCATGGTTCTATATGTTCGTCCTGAAATAGATATTTGTCCTGCTTTGAAATATGTAATCTCTGTTTCCATTTTACTTCCATCTGTTCAACATCGTTGTAGCATTAAAATAAGATATTTCCCACTTTTTCAGAGAATAGGGGTCCATTACGATGTCGGGCGGTTTGCCTCCGCCAGGCTGGCGGTGGCCACCGCCGGCCTGGCGGAGGCAAACCGCCCGACATCGCAAGCCCAAATCCCCCCGCCATATTAGGATGGCGGAGGGGAAGGTGGCGGTGCAAAATATCGCCCGCCTGTTTTCCGCCCCGGTCGCCTTGCGGTCGGGGCGGAAAACGAGTAACATGCAGGCGGTGTCTGTCAGACACCGCCCACAATATTACAATGGGCTTTTGTCAATGCCTTTCCGTGGAAAGGCATGCGGTGTTCACTCTGGGGGCCCCCTGTGGGCCCCCAGAGTGAAGGCCAAAGGGGGGTGGCACAAGGGGGGGTACCTGTGGTAGCCCCTGCCCTTGCATAATCGAAGAGGCAGGCACCGCGCGCTGCCTGCCGCTTCGATTGTGCAAAGGCGTGCTTTTGTTTTTAACATTGTGGCGGGCGGAGCAGTGAGCACCGCCCGCCACAATGTTAGATTAAGGAATGCGCCCGCCACTGTGGCGGGCGCATCCTAATGGCAATGTCGGGACCCCCGCCCTTTAGGCGGGTGGTCCCGAGTTCCCCTAGGGTGGCGGGCGGGCAAAGCCTGCCCGCCATCCTAATGTGCCCCATAATGTTGATAGGAGAGCTAATCAACAATTTGGGCAGGTATTGTTTTGTGGCGCTTTTTTGAATAATCTGTCAAAAGAGAAGGGGCATATTTAAAAGAGCTTATCACCACAGAACGTAATTTTTTTATGGCATTTTGGTAACAATAAGCACTTCACCTTATTTACAAGGTGGCGTTAAGTCACTTAATGTGTCTTAACGCCGCCTTGTAAATGAGGACACTTTTCACGCAGCACTTAGCGTGAAAGGGGCAGGCAATGGGTGTTGCGGTGGGGGTTCTACCACAACAGGCATTGCTTTTGACGCTGCCTCCTATTTACAAGGGTGGCACAAATATGGGGCAGCGCCAAAAATAAGACCATGGAAAACCTGGTCTTAACCTGGCATAACGAGGAGAAATTATTTATTTCTCCTTATTTTTGCTGTTTTTATGTGTGCTTTATTAACAGTACATATAGAAACAGCAAATTGTCATTCGTGATTGTTCATTTGCAGGAAGGTTTCCCTTCCTGCACATAAAAAATCATTTAAAAATGATGAGTTGCAACTTGTATGTGTGCTGCACAAAGCAGCACACATAGAAGTTACAAGTCGCCATTATGTATTGTTTATATGCAGGAAGGGACACTTTCCTGCACATGAACAATTATTCCCTGCAATGCAGGCAGCCTTACACTATGGTGCAAGGGTGCCTGCATTGGCTCTCGGCAGCTAGATTTAGCTCCAGGATAAATGCAGGGGTGTGCTGCATTCTTGTTAATAAGGCGCATCCCAGAGTTTTTTTAAACTGGCAGGGCGTGGCGCTAGCAATTTTAGAGCTACACCGCACTCTGCCAGTTTATTGTACATATACCCCAACATTTTGTAATCCGGAAGAGTTAAATAAATGAATCCCTTTGAATCTATTTGTGTAGTTGATGTGAATTAGCAATCTTCACACTCATGTTTCCTTGAGTAAGTGAGCCCAAATAATGCAACAATTTGTATTTCTCCTTCTTCAAAAAGTTCAAAGATCACCATTAAAAGCTCTTGTGCATCCTGTTGAGTGTTTGGAGTAAACTGCACAGATCCACTACATTTATCTATGAGGTCTTGAATGTGGAAAGCACAGTGTATTATAGCCCTATCACTGTGTAAACATTGCAACAAAGCACACAGTGCAGAGCACAAGCTCATCTCTTGTTTCTTTTTAATTGCATGTACAAGATGAGACAATAGAAAGAGAACGTTGAGAACAACATTTGCATAACAGCTGACACCAGATGGGTTTGATAACTGGTAACGAACAATTGCTCCCTCATTGGCAATTTCTTTGTTTTTAACAGCTTCATTGTTCTCCATATTTTTTATTCTTTTCAACAATATCTCTAAAGTCCTTTGTAAGTGTTTGCTTTGGACAGATGGGGGTTTTTCATGAATGGGATACTGTCCTAAATGAGCAGAATAAACACTTCTTAATAGATTGTACTTTTTAACACACCTTAAATCAGCACTTACATTGCTGTCAACAAATGCAACCAAATACAAACCGGACAATGTTCTAAATCGAGAAATG
The DNA here is from genome assembly GCF_964263255.1 of Lissotriton vulgaris. Taxonomy (NCBI): domain Eukaryota; kingdom Metazoa; phylum Chordata; class Amphibia; order Caudata; family Salamandridae; genus Lissotriton; species Lissotriton vulgaris. Next base: position 21,511 of record NW_028255417.1, on the reverse strand, counting down.
GCTACATATGATAATACTTCCGTAAAGACTGTACTCCCAACATTAACCAATGCTGAATCTATACATACACCATTAGTTTTATGAATGCTTACAGCGCAGGCCAGAGAAACTGGAAATGTGTCACACAAGTCTTTCATAGGCAAAAAACGTACAGTGCACCTTTCAATCTACTTTATACTATCAATTGAACAAATTTAATGCTAGGAACTCTATCTCACTCCTGTCAGGAAAGCTAATAAAGTCAATCATTTTACCCATGGCACCATTAACTAATCCTTCCTCAACATTTACATTGCAAAACAAAATTACTCTACAGTTCTTGCAAACACTTAAACATTTCTCCAGTTTTGCAGTTTTTTAAACTGATTTTTCCAATGCTTACAATTTTATTTGCAATCTCTCATTTAACAATACTATGACACAGTGGCGTTCCATTTGTCTATGGCCTTGAGTTCCAAAATTCCTTCTTTCTCTAACTCCAGCAGTTCTTTGTTGAAAGAGGCAAACTCTGCTTGTGTACGCATTAGACACACAACTGGTTTTCCTTCTTGAATGAAAGTGAACATTATCCATGCTGGTGTTTTGTTAGTTGGAAATAGTTTTTTAAAAAGATGACTTTGGAGCAGATGCTTTCATTCTTTCAAAAGATCACCTACTGTAATATCGTTCAGAATATTCTGTATTCAATGTCAGGTGCTTGTAGCATATTCCTAAGCAATTCTTTGTAATCAAAGTTTAACCAAATATTTACATTTCCAATACTTCCAATGACTTCTGAGTTTCACTGTGGAGCAGTGTTTTGAATATAGGCTATCATTTGACTGGTGTAAGTAGTAGATCACGAAACACAAACAAGTATTTTCCTCCAAAAAGCTCATCATAGTCTATCCTTAGAATCTGTGGCATTCTTAAGTGTACAAAGGCAAGCATTAAGTTTAGGACCATGCTCGCCTCATCAATGATTAAAAGTTTTAACTTCTTCAGTGCTCTTGAGACTTCATGACAAGCTTCACCGGATAACTTTTGATACTCCAGTTTGTTGAAATGTTCCACAGGCAGCATGAGAAGTCAATCTAAAGTAATTCCTTCAATGTTGTATTGAAGCCTATTTAGTGGGCGCTGTTACCACATACGACAAATTACGTTCCTTAGTCTTTTGTAAGAAAGCAGTGAGAATTTATATTAAAAATCGTCTGCAGGTTCCAGTGTAAACACTACCATACAACAGTATTTTCTCAAATGATGCGCATGTAAACTTTCTGTTGTCAAAGAGGAATCCATGCTCAACTCTGTCTTTCACCTCCATATATATTTGTTTTTGCTGGGTATTTAGTTGTGCGACTAACTCTTCTGTTTCCTGTCTTGCTGGTTGCACTGTAGTCTCCTCAAGAGGATCTTGACTTAGAGGACCTGAACTTTGGCTTCTTTGTGAACTGTCTTAAGCTATCTCAGCAGTGATTGTTTCTTCTAGTTTAATCTCATCATTTAGTATTTTCAAAAAGATAGGAAATACTGAGCACTCAATTCTATCCTTTACAGCATTGAAACAAACGTCTTAGGAGTCAAAGTCACTGAGTAATTCTGATTCAGAATGCCAAGGCTTAAACATTTGTAGACGTGCCAAATAGTAGAACTCTTTTTTATCAGTAGTTTGATAACTCTGTTTTTTATGATTAATTTAACTGCCTTTCGTGTGTTGTACCAAAGAACCATCACAACCAACTACTGCAAATTTGCCTTGGTCTACATTTTCTGCCATATTGGTTCTATGTCTGTAGTTTTAAAGTATTTCATAACACATACATTTTCAAGATGTGGACTTCTTTTTGAATAGTAGGTGTTCAGCCTGTTTGTTTTGACAATATCTATACATTCTGGGTCATATCCTGCAAGCTCCTGAATTTAAAAAAAATACTTCAATTTGATGTCCTTAATATTATAGTTTACTTCTCTCAAAAAGTCATGTGAGTCATCCCATGCATACTCTGCACAACTGAGGGTCACAAACTAAGTTGGGGCACCTAAATTTGGTAACGGACATTTAAGTTCACTATGACGACAATACCAATATTCGTTTGTGCCACGTTGGCAAATTGTATTCCAGCTTGTCATCCTTTCCATTAATTTTGACGACACATTTGCAGACACATTTTATAGATTAACTCCTGTCTTAAGAATTTGGTAAAACACAAGGAGATGATGGATGGAGTGCTGAAACTTTTCAGACACTCACCCCCAGTCACAGATCTTGGTTGAATCCATCATCATTCGTTAGCTCACTTCGCCATCTCAGTTCAGACCCAGCTACATACCAATCAGTCTTGAACCTGTGCCTCATGGGAACAGTCCAGCCCGAACTGCCAAGTAAGGTCTTCTCTGAACCAGTAATAAGCATCATGGGACCAGTTTCTGATTAACAACCTTCACCATCCAGGTTAGCTTGAATCCAGTGGTAAAGTGTGCTAGGGACCCACGTCTGGGCATACCCTGCCAACTTAGGGCGAACAAAGCAAACACAAGGAGATGATAGGCGGAGCACTGAAACGTTTCAGACACTCACCCTAGTCACAGATCTGGGTTGAATCCATCATCATTCTTTAGCTCACTTCACCACCTCAGTTCAGACCCAGCTATATGAAAACCTTCCCCCTAAACTGCTATAGCTCAGGTTCCTTAGCAACCCCCTTTGGAACACTCTCTTGTACCAGTAGGTCAAAGGTTCACAGCACTTTCGGTGAGCAGCAGGAGGAAATAGCCTCTCTGTACAGTGCACCAAAATGAAGTACACTATATAGAGAGTGTGAGAAATCCCCAAAAGGCAGTTAGAGGTAAAAGTAGATTATACTACCTCTCTTTTTGTGGTAGTGTGAGCGAGCAGTTAGGCTTATAAGAGGGTAGTGTTAAGCACTTTTTGTACTTACAAAGGCAACAAATGAGACACACACTCACTCAAGAATAAATCTGAGACCAATTTGTAAAAATAACATCAATTGTTCCATAATTTTTCAGACAGTTTTAGGGTAAGTACTTTCAGAGTTACGATTTTCCAAAGTTCGGAAAATATACCTCTTTTTGTGCAATTACGTACCTTAGGAAACAATGAGGAAAAAGTAAAAAAAATAAACAGAAATTTAGGCAATGCTTTCACAAAGTTCACCGTCTCGTTTTAGCTCGATATCGGGACCAGATCCAAAGTTCCAGCAAGAGAAGTTAGGGAGCATCCCGGGTCGGCCGGGAGCAGAGGTGCTGAGGTCTCGGAAGCTGGTGTGGAAAGACGAAGAGGGACACTTAAAAAAGCAAGTCCTGTTGGTCTTCTTAGAGGGAGGAGGTCACAAGGTTATGGGGACCATGGGAGCTGGGATGGTTAGTCAGTGCTGGGGCCAGTGGGGCTGGGTGCAGAGTGAACAGGTCAGCCAGGTGTTGTGCGTCTTTGAGGTCCTCGGGATCATGAACAGGCACCTTGGGGAGGAGACATCTGGGCAGTAGGGCCACTCAGTAAGTGGGTCTTGGGTGTCTCGACGTTCCTCGATAGGTGTTTGCTTCTGATGCTTCTGGAGTTCGATGTGGACTCTTCTTCTTGGTATTTGCCATTGGGAGTCCAGTACCCCGGGTATTGGTACGCCTCAGCTCCGGTAGGTCCTGGTGCCTCCAAACTCAGTATAGACGTAGTTCTGACCCTTCGCTGCTGTTGTACCTTTTCTTGCTTTGGTGCTGCATCAAGGTCGTCGGGGAGCAACAAGTCGACAAACTGGGCTTCATGGGATTTGTGCCTGCGGTATGCAGGAGAGTGATACCTCATTTCAAGGAAGCTTCATGTTGATTTCTCGAAGGCTGGAGGTGCTCCAGGGTTCTTAGCGTCCTTTCATGTTTCAGGGCAACACAATAGCAGTGATTGTCGAGTCCTAGAAGCAGCAGACAAGGTATGGTGCCTTTTTTTCTGCCGCAGGGCTTCAGTTCTCAAGCAGAGGGTCTTCTTTGTCCTGGTCTTCTCTTGTCCGTCGAATCTGATGTTGAGGTCTTGTGGTGCCACCTAAATACAGAATTTAGGGGCATTACAAGGGCAGATAGGAAGTAGCCAATGGGCTTCTTACCTTTAGGGTGTCTACCCCCTCTAGTGACCACTTCCTGTGGGGAGAGTCACTCTCCTAGCCCAAATAGGAGGTTTTATCACCATCCCAAGATTGTGGGAATTTAAGAAAGGGGTTCATCTCACCTGCCCAGTCCTCAGGGTGGAGTAGGCAAAGTGGGGACCCACCTCATAATCTAACTCATTTTCACACATTTCCTCATACTAAAAGTGGAGCAGGAACAGGGGCCTGCCTCCCGCCACTATCTGGAGGTTCCTGAGTTGTATTTCAAAGGCAGCATTGCCTATGAAGCTGTTGTGGAGGAGGTGTGAAACACCTCTGCCCAGAGCAGGCTTTTTCTCTGTCCTCTGAGAGTTCTGGCTCTCACCCCATGAGGTCAGAAAATGTTTGGCAGTGGCAGGCTGTCGAAAATAAGTCCAGAATCACACCAGTGCTTGGTATGTTTTCAGGGGACCCTCTAAAAGGGTCTCCTGTGTGATTCTTTTAATAAATCCAACTCTTGTATAAGTGAGGATTTATTAAGACAAGATGTTTGGCACCAAACATCTCAGAAATCAGTGAAACCATCATGGAGCTAGGAAACTTGTGTTGACAAGTATCCACTATTTATGTCTTCCCTGTGGACTTACAACTCAGGGTGGAATGGTCATTATTGGGGCATACATTCTCATGCTAATATGCCACACATAGGATATAGTGCACCCTGCTTTAGGTCTAAAGGCCGGCAGTATGAGTGACTTACCTATATACAATGAAGTGTATGGGAGGCATGGCACACAGGGCTGTGTGCCATGTTGACTCTACGTATTTCTCTGCACCAAGACATGCATCCTTCAATAGCAGAGTGCATAGCCTTGGTGACGGGTCCCTGAGGTAGCACAACCAGTGCTGCCGCCGCAGAGAACGCTCTACAGTGCCCATGCCCTATGTACTAGTGGTAACTGAAGTGGTACCAATCAGGGTACAGTTTTTGTGCAAGAGAGGCACTGGAAACCTGGTTAGCAGAGACCCAGTGCACTTACAGGTCGAAATTACATTAGGCAAAAATTGAGGGCTAACTTTGTCAAAAGAGGCACTTTCCAACAGCAGCATAAAAGCTTCAAGTTCAACTGTAGCAGGAGTGGTTGACTGTTTGGAAATATAAGCATATCCAAAATAGCATACATTAAAAAAAATTCTAGAGGCAATCACAAAATCTTCAGGACCTCATATATAAAAAGACCTACACTACACTTATGACTTGGTGCAAGATGTGTAGAAATAGAACATTTGAATCACCATTCATACACTAAATGAAGGCCTAATGAGTGTTTCCTCTGCTTGTTTTCATGAGACTTGATGCTATACCCGAATTGGATTGACTTACTTTCAAAACAATAAGATATAATATTACAATTCATTCAGTGTATGACTGGTGATTCAAATATTCTATTCCTACACATCTGGCAGCAGGTCATAAGTGTAGTGTATGCCTTTTTATAATAGGTCCTGAAGTATCGCCACCTGATCCTTGCCACAATTTGAGGTGAGAAACATAATGACTTGATGTTTTAAATCACTAAATTCATAATGCTAGTTAGGTTATTTCCTAAATTAGCACATCATTCTTTTAATTAGGCTAGTGAGCTCATTCGTTAAATAGTTTTGACACTGAGTATCACAACACCTATTTTAAATCACACTTTACACCACCCTACATATATCACAAAAGCCTACACACCCTCACTTCACCATACGGCTATTAAAACACCTCTGGCAAAGAGCCCCCCAGTAGGTGCCCGTCTGGCATTGCAGCGCCGGCCTGAAGAGGAGCTAAACCAATGATGAAGCATGACACCCTTTTGGGTGTGTGAGGGCCCATGCTTCAATTGGAGCGCTTTTGTTTCCGGGGAACTGTAGTACTGTCTTTTACGTCTTTGGGAACCGCACACCCTTAAACCTGTATTGTATTTATTTAGGCTCATGTGTGCTGGACCTGAAAAGCTTCTGCTTCTCCTTACATAGAGTATTATGAAAATAGGTCAGTGAGTTACTTGTTTTATCTGAGCGATCCTTTGTTACTTGCAGTTTATAACTTATAATCCTAACATAGAACAGTGAGTTATTAACTGTCATCCAAGATCTGCATGCAAACTGCAAGGAATAGCTCAGAGAGTTAAATTTTTCCCCAGTGTTTTGTTATCCTAATGTTGGTAAAAGGGTTTATTTGGATAGAAATACATTCTGATTATTAAACAGAACCCCCAGCCATGGTGTTATGTTTTAAAGTCTTGATTTGTGCTTCTCAAGACCAAGCACTCTTAAACTATCCTTCCTACCAGTAAGGATGCAATGTGACTAACACCTTGTAGTCCTCGGTCTTATGTAAAATTTTCTATACACTGATTTACACGCCTATGATTGATGTCTCTGTGTAGTGTGTGTGATGTAAAGTGCTATGACACTCTACACTGGTATGAGTGGTGGTGGCGCTTTAAAACAAATTAAATGCATCTTAGAGAGAGTGGTTATGGATACTTGAGGGGGCACTGTTAACAGATGGCTGTGAGGGAATCCGTGGCAGAGGTAGTCGTTGGGGGGCGCCAACCAACACCGTCGCACTGAGTGCCACCAGTGCTAAAGCTGGCCCTGTCTTCAATTGAAATGACCATTAAATTTTCTCAGACAAATAGATTTACTGATAGAACTATGCAGCGCACAAACAATAATATGTGGAAATGTTATCACCTAGTGTATTGATTTGTTTTGATAGTATTACAATATTTATTTTCACCACACTTCAGAATGACAGGAAAAAATGATTAATTTGTGCTTCCCTACTTCTGAAATATTCTAAAATATCTGTACAGTTAATTTAAAGACATTTAAATTTTGTTGAGTGCTAGAAAAAAAAAATAACTTCATACAGCCTTCCATCCAGCACACCCCAGTAGCCAGTATGATTGTCACATAAATCATGTCACTTTGAAGTCAAAGAAAGAAAATTAAACACCAAGCTCCCTCATAAGACAGAGACAGATATTTGACCTTTGTCTTTGAATACACAGCAAATATGATAAGATAAGAACAAGATTTAAAGGCCTGTTTACAGAAATCGAGCGCTGGTGAAAGGGTACTATAAATAAGATTTAGGCCACGGAAGGAACAAACTCAAGCTGGACAAATAAAGGCAGGAAATAGAAAGCAAGCAAATGTGAGTTACAAAACACAAAGCCAATGGTAAGGAATGGGCAGAATGCACTCCCAGGGAAGCTTTCTGAATGTACCCAAGATATTGTTAGAAACCAGATGGCTGCGCCGTGTGGTAGTCTTCGACCTAAAACCTGGGCGCGGAGATGTGACCTAAGGTCCAAAGCTGCCGACTTTGGAACTGGGAATCCAGGTTTGAGTGCTGAATCCCAGAATCATCCTGTGATTCTGGGCAAATTGCATAATCTCCCTGTTCCTTTAAAAAGGAATCTGACCTTCTGTAATATAATCTTCTGTTCATGTATATTGCTCTCATCGAAGATGTATAAATTGTCAGCGCTTCAAATTGAATTCAGAATAAATGTCAAAAATCTTGCGCCTCTTTCTGCAAGAGCAGTCTGGCTAAAAGTGTATTTAATCCGTGGCAAGGGCAATGAGTTGCTGGCCCCCTGGTCCTTGCTTCATTGGTCGTGGTCAGTGGCCCAAGGGCCCAGCTCTATAGACTTCATCAAAGAAAAGTGGCCAGAGTGTTGATTGCAACACCGCACAATTTTATTTGTGGGGGTTGTCATCTCCTTTCGGGTCAGGCAGATGGGACAAAACGTGAATGACGTGAAGCTGGACTCGGAGTTAGACCTCAGAAGGGTCTCCGTGTGGTCAGAGAGGTGTCAACCGTGGTGCCTTTCTGCTTAGTCCGCTGCTGGGCTCTCCAACCATCGTACACTCCCTGTCTGTCCCTCAAAACCTTGTAACCTATTTATTTCTGGGCGTGCTGAGCTCTCATACCATCACGGTCTGATTCCTGATGATCTCCTGTTGGGACACTCTAGGCACCAGAGCGAGGAATTCCAGAGGCACGGGTAAACATAGTCAAACCTTTCTACAGTTAAGGATGCTTGCCCATAAATAACATGCCTATACCATCTGTCTGTTCAAGTAGTTAATCATGTAAAAGAAGAATGCTTGATACTAAACCACACGGAAACATAGAGTGATACAAAAATGATGCAAAGCATTGAACAGTACTCTTGGTATCTTCCATTTTAGGTGTGGATCTTAGTGAGGGAACAAATTTCAAAGGAACTGTTGCAATCTCAAATAACAGGATTCTGTCTAAGTCTTTAGACATTCAGGACCTTATTTACAAGGCCCATGCACCCAGGAATGTCACTTTTAATGACGCTCCAGTGGTGCACATTGCAGTGCCATATCTACAAGGCCACTTAAAGCCATCCTGCGTGGCTTTTCATGGCCCGCAACGCAGAGCAAGTTGCTGCGTTGCCTCACACTGCGATGGGGAGATGTGCCATGAGGGTTACAGTGGGTGTTCCCATGTAACACCCATGGCATTTGACACATTCTCAGATTTACAACATTCCGTAAACCTGGGAATACATCAAGGCCCCAGGGGAGGCACAACGAGGAGAAATAACGTTATTTCTCCAGTTTTTTTCCTCTTTCTAAGTGTGGTGCATTAAGCAGCACACTTAGAAGGAGGAAATCGCCTCCATTGATTGTGTTTGTGCAGGATGGTGTCCCTTCCTGCACATAAAAATCATTCCCACATCGTAAAAGCCCTTGTACCATGGTGCAAGGGTGCCTGCATTGACGCATGGCAGTCAGTTTAGTGCCAGCATTTGGAAAGAGGACAGAAAGGCACCCATTGGGCAAAGGATCCCTGCGTTGGCACATGGCAGCTAATTAGGTGCCAGCACAGGGAAAGAGGACACAAATGCACCGTATTTAATAGATACTGCGCATTTCTATCCTTTTCTTGTGCAGTAGGAGAGCCAGTGCAGCAGGAAGGCTTGTGGTGATGTCCAAATACATAAATGTACACGTGTGCAACTTATAAGCGCTTAGCGAAACCAAGGTGAATTTTAGGATTATCAGCAAAATGTTTGACAACTTATCCATCTTATATTGTGCTATGTCTGTTCCTTGACTTAGATCCCTCATAAGAGCTAGCTTCTGGCTATTTTTATGTTCTCAACAGGCCTAACCATTTAAAAAAAAAAATTTTTTTATAAGTTTTATTGTTAACAGGGAGACTGTAGAGGGCGTGGCTAGCAGCCGATGGGAACAGACGCAGCCTAGCGAGGCTCCTCGCCCACAGCCCGATAATCCTGTAAGAATCCGGAACCAGAAGAGGGATCCCCGTGAAACTCGGGTCGATCCCATAAATACCGTCTGTGCATATTCAGGTCGAGTGACGAGCCGACCGGACGTCTCCAAAGGGTGAATCGAGGCATAAAGAGCCTGGGCCGGGGAGACACAAAATGGCGACGCAGAGATCTCCGACGACTGCTGGTAAACACTAGATCTGCTCCAGTGCCCAGGCGGACAACGGCTGCTGTCCAGTGAACGGGCGAGCGCAACCCTCAGCCTGACTCAGCGCTCCGGCGGATCCGAGGTTGGTGAGCAGCGAGGCGGGGCCCGAGTGGCCTGGCGGAGTCCCGGCCCGGAGCGGCCGGAATCTACACCCCGGCTGGGGGGCCTGTAACCCTATCAACCGAACCCCACAGTGAGTGTGCACGGCGGGACCAGGGCTGCGAGTACAGCTGAGGCGAGCCGACAGACCTGCGAAGTCAGCGGGGAGCCTGATCCGGGGCTGCTGAGTGGCAGGAGCCGCTCCAACCATCTGCTGTCAGTGACTCGGTCTCTCGGCCTGAAGGTAGGAGAGCAACGGAGGCGGCGCGCGGTATTGCCCGGGAGTCTACCTGGATTACTCGGACGCAGCCAGCGCCATTAGCGGAGCCCAACCCAGCCGGGTGCTACGCTGTGTGTGTCACGTAACCGGGCTCAATTGCCCAATAAGTGCGCCCTACTGCTGCGGACTTTACTGACCGTAGAAAGCACTGATAAGCAGGAGCCTCACCTCCTCCGCGACAGTTGCGCCCAAGCCCCGGCTTCGCGGGGGTGCACCCTCGAACTACGCGCCAAGCAGACCACCGGGGGGGCAACACATGAAGGTCCACACGGCTGCTCCGAGCTGCTGGTGACGCCACCGATGTGGGACCCCTGCACTACCCAGTACGGGACCCGGAGAAACGGCAGAAGTGAGAAGGGGTAGCCCACCTTGGGCATGACACCTTGATCTCCCGGTTTTAGACCCCACTAACCCCCCCCTGCTGTGCACAAAATATAGCCAGGAACCCAGCGCGGCAGCCGTCGAGGCGTACAGCAACGACAGCAGGGTAGAGTGCCTAGAGGGGGGGTGCCTAGTATCAGTGCCCGGGAACCAAGTGGAGAGAGGAATCCAGGCGCGACTGAGCCCCAACACTGGGAAGTACGCCCACAGACACCATTACTGCTCCCTATAAAGGTGACCGCACCACTGAGGCAGCAGAACCCCGAGGCCCCGACGGGCACCGCCGGAAGGGAATTAACAACTTCCGCGACACGAGAAACACCTTTCAGCAACGCGCACAGGGCTGGGGAGTGCGAACTGGCCACCTGCTGGGAGACCCGGCGACCAACGACTGCCTCGTCGGAGCCAGCTGTTCCTACCAGAGCGACATGGGGAAGCCGCGGGGTCCGAAGGGAGACGGTGGCCCGACCGTGGAAACTCCAGAGAACACTCAGCAACCCCCATCGGAGCTGCAACAGATGCAAGACAAGATCCTCAACGCTATCGCGGCCACAAAAGACGCCCTACACCGGGATATTGCCCAGGTATCGACAGGGCTAGGACTCCTAAGAGCAGACCACGGAAAATTGGCCGTCAGGGTGAAGGAGGCGGAGGCCACCCTGAAGGACATCGTGCCGGAACATGCTGCGACGATGGGGAGGCTAACTGAAGCGCTGGACCGCATACAAGCACTGGAGAAACGGGCGGAAGACGCTGAAAATCGCAGTCGGCGGAATAATGTACGCTTAGTAGGCCTTCCGGAGAAAAAGGAGGGGACGGACATGGCAGGATACCTAGACGATTGGTTGAGGACTGTGGTGGCCCCGGAGGGCCTATCCCCCTTCTTCACCATAGAACGGGCACATCGAGTCCCGGCCAGACCTCCGAAGCCGGGTCTACCCCCTCGTCCGGTGGTAATCAAATTACTCCACTACAAAGACAGAGACTGGTTGCTGCAACGAGCAAGAGACGTGGGGCCCTTCCAGGTCGACAATAAAAATGTCACGCTCTTCCCGGATTACACCTTCGAGACTCAAAAACTACGCGCCTCCTTCCTATCCATCAAAAAAGAACTGCGTACGGAGGGGCTGCAATACTCGCTGTTATTCCCGGCCAAGCTGCGGATACTAGTAGATGGGAAGGCCCTATTCTTCATGACATCTGCGGAGGCATGGGACTGGTGGGAAACTTATAAGGCTGGGACGGACGGGGCTCGCCACAGAGCGGAAGAAGAGCTTCACCTGCGCCCGGCACGACAATCCAGGAGGCTCCGGACGTATAGGCGAAACTCCAAAAAACCGACGGACTCTCAGACGGAAGAAGAACGGAAAGCGGCACTGCAAGCAGTGAAGAAGGTTTCTGGAACAGCGCCGACGCTAACGGAGAGGGACTCGAACTCAGAGGAACCAAAAACAGGCACAGAGACGGAATTGTCAGAAGAAGACAGCACAAAAGACCCGAAGGTTACACCGCAAACGGCGGAAGAAATCTTCGGCATCTGAGCATGGAACGTACAGATCTGACAGGGACTGCCATGGCTGCTCCGGCGCTCACGAACACTTGAACAAGGCAGCTGTAAGACTATACTGCGTAAGCCTTGATACGCATCCCAGGGCGAGGGAATGGGGTAAGCGAACTGAACGTAACAAAGCTAATACACGCACCCAGAGGCCCATAAGGCCACCGCAGTACAAACTGCGGAATACGAAGAATTGAGAGCACGTTGCTCTCCAGTTTGGATGGGGATAACTCTTTTGCGGTTAGGTCCTGTTCTGGGGAGGGGGGGGCCTGGAGAGGTTGGGGTTTCTCAGGGCGTAGTTGGGGGGGAGGGGGAAGGGTCTGAGCTGGGAAAAGCCAATGCTCAGAGAAGAAGTTTTGGGGTTTTGTTGGGGGCAGGTGGGGTTGATGTCAAACCTGTAGTCTGGTCGCGAACGGAAATGGGCTTAATCCGACTGCAACAAGACAATGGATAATGTGGGATCATTAAAATGTGTGTCCTGGAATGTGCGAGGGCTGAATTCAATGGCGAAGAGATACAAAGTGCACTCCTACCTGGTCCGTAGGGGGATTCACATAGCCTTTCTACAAGAAACCCACCTCACCAAGAAAGAAGGTATAGCACTGCAAAAGAGATGGAGGGGGCAACTGTTCTACACCTCATATTCAGCATTTGCTAGGGGAGCACTAATTTGGATTCGGGCGGGGGTTCCCTTCCAGTTTAATAGGCACACTATAGATCCAGATGGGAGATTTGTAGCAGTGGAGGGACTACTCAGAGGACGCCATATAGCACTATGCAGTACTTATGCGCCAAATATAGAGCAAGCGGCATACTTCACTAGACTCTCCAAGTCATTGGCTACCTACCTTACCGGGCCACTGCTGATGGGAGGGGACTTTAATTCTATCGAAGACATCACGCTAGATAGATCACACCCACCACTGCATACATCCCCGATACACAGACTAGCGAAACTTAGATTAGACTGGCGACAGCAATGGGACCTGACGGATGTATGGCGGATACAACATCCTACTGAGAGGGACTATTCCTTTTATTCCGGCTTACACGACCTGCATGTTCGATTGGATGCCTTCTTGTGCTCTCCACCGGTGTTGCCGATGGTGGCCCGGACTGAATATTTAACACGCACGATTTCAGATCACAACCCCCTGCTCCTGACGCTGGATTGGATGAACGGTATTACGCGGATCCCGACGTGGCGGCTTCGGCCTGACACGCTGGACGACCCACCGTTCCGTGCAGCGTTAGAGGATAGGATCTCCCAATACTTTGCAGAGAACGAGGGTACTGCTTCATCTAGAGCCGCAGAATGGGACGCGCTCAAGGTGGTGGTACGAGGGCACTGCATAGGAAAGTTTGCAGGCGCGCGACGAACATTGCTAGATGATTTAGACAGAGCGGAGCAAACCTTGAGAAAGGCAGAAAAAGAACGGCCTAATCACCCCGAACTCCAAGAGAGGGTCTGTACTGCGCGGGAGGCGGTAGCAGTAGAAGTAGAGCGCCTTCGTAGCTTTGATTATAAAACTTACCTGACTAAAACGCTAGCTGAAGGGGATAAAACGGGGACGCTCCTGGCCTGGCTCGCCAACCCTACCAGAGGAAACACTCCGATCCTGTCCTTGAAAGGGTCGGATGGCGAAGTTTATACTACCCAACCGGATATATTAGATTGCTTTAGAGTGTATTATGAACAACTATATAGGAGGGATCTGGGAGATCGCCACGAGGCGATAGAAGCGCTACTGACTGAGGTACATCTGCCTCACTTAGACCAAGAGCAGGCTGCTGCCATCGGGGGACCGATCACATTGACGGACATCAGGGGAGCGATAAAAAGGATGGCGCGTAATAAAACGCCAGGAATGGACGGACTGCCCATAGAATTTTACGGGAAATATATAGATCTACTAGCCCCGAGACTCCAGATAATTTATACCGAAGCCAAAGTGAAAGGCATGTTACCCCACTCCATGCGCGAGGCGATCATGATCCCCCTCTTAAAACCACGAAGGGACAGCGCTGACCCGGCTTCATATCGACCGTTGTCAATGTTGACAACTGACTATAAAATCCTAAGTACGATTCTGGCCACTAGACTGGTAGCCCACATGCAAGACCTGATCCATACAGACCAGTCGGGTTTCATTCCTACTAGGAACACTTCGCACAACATCCGCAGGTTACTTCGGTTCATAGCGGAGCCCCCACCGAATGCGAGAGCCCCCATGGTGCTGGCGATCGACATAGAGAAGGCCTTCGATAGCCTAGAATGGAACTATTTATACAAAGTGATGCACAGTTTCGGCCTAGGCGAGGGTTACATACGATGGACGAAAGTGCTTTATGCATCGGCGGGCGCTAGAGTGAGGGTGGGAACTCTGATATCGGATCGATATGAGGTGCACAGGGGTACTAGACAGGGATGCGCACTATCCCCTCTCTTGTTCGCGCTAGCAGTGGAGCCCTTAGCTGCACTGGCTAGGACTGGTAGTTATTTCCACGGCCTGGAGGTTGGAGGGGCCCACCACTATATATCACTATACGCGGACGACCTCCTGCTGTTTTTAGATAACGCCGAGGAGGCAGTGGCGGGGGCAGAGGAGCTCCTGGCACGGTTCAGAGATGTCTCTGGTTTAAAAGTCAACTGGTCGAAATCTTGCCTCTTCCCCATACGAAAGACAGAAAAATGCTCCCTGGTCCATCCTCTACTACGCTGGGAAGCAGACTGCTTCCACTACCTCGGGGTATATATTTACCACGCGCCCGCAGACCTCTTAGATGGCAATATAGGCCGCTGCATTCGAGCACTACAGGGCGCCATGTCCTTCTGGGCCACCCTCCCCCTATCCATGACAGGCCGAGTGTCACTACTCAAGATGATAGCCCTGCCACGATTGCTATATTTCTTTAGGACCCTCCCCATATGGATACCGGGAGCGGTCTTTACACGCTTAAAATCCCACATAGTGTCCTTCCTATGGGGAGCAGGCAGGCGAAGAATAGCACTGGCGACCCTGATCCGCCCGAAGAACGAGGGGGGACTGGCGGTCCCGGACTTCGAGTTATATTACCTGGCGGCGCAACTACAGTACTTCACGCAGGAGGTGGCGAGGGTGTACCGGGGCCCAGATCAGGAGAGGGATCTTGGCACCCCCCGCCACGTGTTGGCGTTTATAACCCTCCAACAAAGGTTGGTACTTGGTGGACTATCCCTAGAAGAACGGACGATGAGGTTATGTTGGAACCGCATGCAAAAGCGAGCTGGTCCTGAACACCCCTATGCGCCTGAAATCCCGTTAGGCATGTTAATAGCGCTGCCACATGGTGGTGACTGGTCGAGACTCCAACGTTGGGAGGAGGCTGGACTGCAAATGGTAGGGGACCTCTTTGACGACGGAGTAATGACTCCATACCAGACCCTGCTAGAGCGTTACGACCTCCCCAGGGGCGACTACTTATTACATGCGGCTGTGACAAGGGCCATACAGGCACACTGGGGGGAGGGACTGATTGAGCCCAAAACAACATCAGCATGCCAATACACGATGATGGCGGCGGGTACATACAAGGCAGTTACATGCCTTTACTCCAGAATGCATACGGAGAACATCCAACCTCTTACTCGCCTCAAAACTCAATGGGAAGCTGACCTACAAAGAGAGATCCCTGACACAACGTGGTCCCAACTGGTTCAGAGAGCCAGGAAAAGCACCAGGAACGCCCGCTTCCAGTTAATATATCTTTATATTATCCATAGGGCTTACCTCACCCCACTCAAAATAGCAACGTACTTTGATGCGGAGGACGCAGCATGCC
Organism: Lissotriton vulgaris; assembly: GCF_964263255.1. Taxonomy (NCBI): domain Eukaryota; kingdom Metazoa; phylum Chordata; class Amphibia; order Caudata; family Salamandridae; genus Lissotriton; species Lissotriton vulgaris. The sequence continues at coordinate 5,763 of NW_028255417.1, read as the reverse complement.
CCAGATGTGCGCGACTGAGAGCTGACCTCCTACATATGCTACGGGACTGTCCGCATTTGCAGGATTACTGGAGGGAGGTGGGCGACACCCTGAACGAAGTAACAGACAGAGACCTGCTGTACGACAGCGCAGTTGCGATCTTACACTGGTTCCCGCACACACGCAAAACCAAACTGTCAAGTAAATTCATAGACATGGGCTTACTTATTGCGAAGAGGGAGCTAACTAGAGGGTGGAAATCAAATGCGGCACCGACACATAGACGATGGCTGAACGAGTTCCTGAAATGGGCTGCAGCGGAGAGCACGATTAGGTACCAACTGGCCCGGCGTGGCTCAGATGAGAAGGCTCAGGAAGCAGCAATGGCATGGGAAATCCTGGTCCAGGCTCTCAGAGATAATGCAGTGGAGAGCGACGAGGAGGAGGAGGCAATAAACCCTAGGGCCCTGGGGGAGGCGGTCCTGAACCCGGCACTAACACCGGACACATGAACACAACACTAGGCATACGACTCCTGACATTCCCAATACAGCTGGAACTCCCGGCACCAGACTAGGTCCAGACATCAGGGGGGAGGGGGGAGGGTGAGGGGGGATGAGTCAGGATAATGATAGCGAACGTATATGCACCACATAGTTGTTTGGGGGGAGGGAGAAAAATTAAAAGCAGAGCGCGGAAGACCAAATGGGATGACAGCACTCATCGATGGAATATCCAGCCTACCGTAGTTATGAGAACGCCACCCAGCCTCCGGGATGTGGGTTGTATGGCTGTGTGCTTGATTACCAGATGGAACCAAAGGACTGTGGGTCCCGCAACAAATAATGCTAGTATTCTGTTCTACTCTCATTGATCTCTGCAATAAAAATTGTTTTACCAAAAAAAAACAGGGAGACTGTACCCCCCCCATACACTGTATCCCCTACAACCCCGGACGGGACGGTTGCACGTCCTGGTATGAAAAATCTAAGATTCCAGTACATGTGATAAACAGCAAGTCGCCTACAACCACTTTGGGCGGCCGCGTTGATATGGGAGGCACAGTGTTAAAAAACATTGCGCTAGGGGATATCAGTATATATGATACAACCAATGCTCCCACGCCTTGACTGGCATGTAATGCATAAGGGGTGCCCTGAACCCCTCAGGGCCATGATGGAACATCCCAGGGGCTGTGTCACTGCCCGCCACCCGACCATGGGAGCGCAATTGGTATTGCAAAAACAGTGGCTGTACGGCCTCGTATATTGAGGCATCAAGAAGCCTATTGAGATTGTGAACTAAGGAGAAACATCAAACAAAATAACTTCCTACAGGTCAGAAAATGTACTGTCTTTGTGATAGTGACGAGGTGTGTGGTCATGCCACAAGCAGGGTGGGGATGGGGACCAAGCTCCGGCAGCCTGCGTGAGAAGTCTCCGGGCATCCGTGGGATCTTGCAGATCACTCGGGCCCAAAAAGTTGGAGCGTTATGAGTTTGGGGGGATGAAGCACTTAAATTCTATGCATGTGAGATAGTGTATGAGGGGTTGCCATATCTGCTGGAACTACTCTTCGGTGTCAGTCAGGCTGTGCGATGGCCGCTCCATCACCAGGAGATGCCACATCCTAATGAACCACTGCGCCACAGATGGAGGTGACGTTTGTCTACATGTACATGCGATGACCTGCCATGCAGCTATTATTAGATGGCTCGCTAATGCCCAGTGGGCATGGGTCATAGCATCGATGCCGGACGGACTTAAGCCTAAGATCATGGTGGAGGGCGTGTCTGGGAAGGGGAAGCCCAGAATACCCTTAATATGGCCCAAGGCCTCCTTCCAAAAGGTTGTAATTACTTTGCAGGACCTTCAAATGTGGCAGAGAGTATCACCTTTTCGCCCACAACGCCAGCATAAATTAGGGACTGTGCAGTAAACAGTTGCTAACGGGCGGGTGTATGATACCATCGGAACATCAATCTGTACGAAATTTGCGTGCCACAATACTACGGTATGTTTTAGGGATGTAGTGCCATAGTGTTTCCCATTGTTTAGTGGTTATCTCCCCAGGGGTATCTTCTTGCCACGCCGCCGGATTTTTAATATGTAGGAGCTGAGATTGAGTGTTGGAGCACCTGGTAAATTCTGGAGATCAGCCCTTTAGAGCCGTCAAAGTTGGGTACTAGTTTCTCAAAAGGGGAGAGGGGGCGTGCCACTGCCCAACCTGTGTTTTCCAGTGTGGCAGTTGGAGTTTTGTTTGGGGTTGTGGCAGGAAGAGCAAACTCCACCTTACAGGTCTCAAAGGGCTTGATGGTGTCACCTTTGAACAAGTCACTGAGTGTCCGGCAATCCCCCTCCGCCAAGTAGCGGAAAGCGAGTAGCGGCTGGCCCTGGGGAAACACTGGGTTGCGTGCTAATGGTGTGTTGGCAGAGGGGAAGGAAGTGAGACCCCTCTTCAATACGACTCTGTCCCTGATATTTAATACCGTCCTGGTTGGGGCTGCAACATAAGCACTGGGCAGGCTTGCTCGTTTGGGCAGCCAGGTCAGGTCCCACAGAGGCCTGCATGCTACTGCCCGGTCCATTTGGAACCAGTGCTTCTCGCGTTCGCGCACCACCCCCTCGGAGATGTACCTCAAGTGTGCCGTCCAGTAGTATTCTAACAGGTTTGGGCACACCGACCCACCCCTGTCTCAGGGCCGCATCAGTAGGCAATGAGCGATGCGAGGAGGCTACCCATTCAATACGAAAGCACGCAGGTCTTTCTGCAGACGTTGGATGTCCTCCTGCAGGATTGACTTGGCCAGCGTCTGAAAGACGTAGGGAACCCGGGGGAGTATATTCATTTTGATAGCGTTAACACGTCCCAACAAAGAGATATAAAGAGGTTTCCACCGCTGTAGGTCCGCCAGAATCGCGAGACGGAGAGGGGACCAATTAACGAGGGCCCACTTGGAGAGATCGGGGGTAATATAAAGACCCAGATATTTAATAGAATCAGTTGAGCATTGGAATGGAGTGACATCCTGTAGTGCCTTAGCCTATGCGGCCGAGAGTGTAAGATTACTGGGATTCTGATAAAGAAGCGCTGAAACGGGCTCAGACCCTATATAAGGAATCGATTGCTAGGGCTAAAGCAGACTATTACGCTGAAGCCATTCTCCAAGCCCCCAATAGCACCAAAGCCCTCTTCAAGATCGTCAGGGAGCTTTCAAGCCCTGCCTCTGCAAATAAATAAGGTAGTGGCATCACAGGAACTTTGTAGTGAAATTGCTTCCTTTTTTAGGGACAAAATTACCAACATTGTCAGTAAACTCCAACCCGAAGGCCCAGATGATACGGCTCGGATGCCTGATATAGTCTCACAGAGGACCACCTCACAGGACATCTTTAATGCCCCTTTGGAGGATTCATTTAACCAGCTTGCCTTGAGTGTAGCTTCAGGCTCCCCCTTAGACCTGTTTCCTCATAAAACCTGGAAGATCCTGGGCAAAGAAATCTTCCATGGGCTTTGGAGGATTTGCTGTCAGTCACTGGAGGAAGGGGTGGTTCCTGAGGTCTGGAAACAAGCAGTTGTAACACCCTTGTTGAAAAAACCATCCCTGGACCCCACCAGCTGGTTCCCCTCGGATCCAAACAGGACCACTGGGGTGGGAGGAGGGTCCAACCAGGGCTCGAGTCGGGGTACCACGCGGGTGGAAGGCGTCCCCCACTTATTTTAAGGGGTCTTACCGGGTGGACGCCGTCCCCCCTGTGCAAAAGCTGTGCTGAGCTGGAGCTAGCGCTGTCTACGGCTCCGGGTCATGTGCTGAGCCAACAGTTCCCAAAGACAGTATAATTTAGGCCCCAGGCAGGGCGCCTCCACTCCAGCAAGTGAGCCATTACCGACACAGGCACCCCCCGGCAAGCCCATTTAGTGATACGTCATGGCTGGAGTCAGGTTACAAAAGCACAAACAGCCCCTCCAAAAGCTCCTCGAGTGCGATTCCGAGCCCCGCCCGCCTCTCTCGCGCTCCTCCTCTTCGGGGTAAACTGTCTTGTTAGCTAGCTCAGTGGGTAAAAGCAACTGCATTAGACATCAGTGTATGCCTTGCAAGGCTCAAGTTTTTTTTCTCACTTTTCCTCCATCTAGTTTTACCCGAGTGCTCTGGGCAAAAGTTGGGCTGTTGCAAACTTAGTCTACTAAGTAAGACTATTCTCGATTATGGACATTCTTAGTAGGTCATTGCGTCACTTTCAGATGAGCACTGTAGAATGATATATGAAAGGTTTATGCAATATTAGGTACTTGTTACCGTTTTGTAAATTATTATTATTTATTTTTTAACTGAATTTTGAACTGGTTGGGGTTTGCACAGGCGGAATGCGACACGCCAGCGAGGCCGCAAGCCTACTTCACACAAAAGATAGCCCCCTCCACGCATGAGCGTCCCCCCACTTCTAGTTTTTTTTACCTTTCGTGATGTCACTTCCGGTCGTGACATGACTTCACATATTTGTGCTTCCCCTCACTTCTAGGTTTTTTACCTTCCGTGACGTCACTTTCTGTTGTGCCGCCACTTCCGTCTCTGAGCGTCCCCCCACTTCTTTATTTAGGACTTGTGCCCTGGGTCCAACCAGATCCAACGGGACGCGTGCGGCTACAGGTCACCTCACCGGTAAGCAGGCCAATATTGGTGGGTAGGGGCCACCCAGGGTAGCCGGAGTCAGTATCAGCTAGAGTCCATCAAGGACGTGCATCCCCAACCGCATTCCCGTTACCAGTCCCCAGCCGGGAATCACACCCCCAGGGCAATGCCTCACTCACCATCTGTGTCACTGACGCTCTACCTGCCCCTCCCAGGCCCCCCACCAACAGTCCAAGGTCTACCGAATGTCTGGCGTGCGCGCCAAGGGTGGTTCCCCCCCACACGGCGTCCCAACTTTCAGCCAGTACTGCCCGCTTACCAGGAGGTGGCGAGCCCGCCTCCGTTTCTCTGGCCTGCTACTATTGAGACCTCCATATGCTGATGCGCCGTGTCAGTCTCTTCTGGCCCAGGTTGCCCGTGCAGGTCTATGGGCCATGCAGTGTTTTCACCTCCTCTGGCCCGCTCCAAAATTCCGTGTGGAGGCGGGGGACGTCCTGGGCTGTGCTGTGTAGGTGGCAGAGGCAGCCAGGCCCAGTCTGCATCAGCCCAGGCCAATGCAGCTGTCGCCCCACTCTGCCGTCTGTGGTCGCCGCCGTGCAGGGAGCAGCCCCAGACAACCTTAGCAGCCGGGGGCCCCCGGATGGGAACGGACTCACCCCCAAAGTGCCAGTCAGGAGGAGCCGAATGTTCCTGTACCGTGTGAGGCAACAGGCGCGTGCAAATTCTGGAGTCAAAATGGCAGCCCCTCGCCGCTACCACCAGCCTCAGCCCTCCAGCGGTACAGAATGCAGCCGATCAGGCCAGCCGGTGCATGTACACTCACCAGCCAGGCTCTGGCAGGCTCCATGGGTCCATGAGTCAGCCACAGACACTCCGGTGCTTTCAGATGCAGCACGCGGGCTCTAGGAGGACGGAGCGCGAAGGAGACATGTCCTACTCCATTGCTCACATGGGACACGCCCCCGACTGTTCTTCTAAAGCATGAACTCACTTGTTAAAATGTAAAATGATATACACCTGGCCAGTTTGATCATTTCTTGGTATAAAACATGAATAATACAATAGCTTTCTGGGACCATAAACGTGTGTGTTTGCCAGGGGGTTATTAAGTGAAGCGACAGGGAAAACATGACGAAAGGAGGAGCAGGGGGTGA